>NC_083414.1:80759097-80952273 GCF_020745735.1 Hemiscyllium ocellatum | reverse complement strand
CGAGTGAGTGGAGGTGAGGGTTGGGCTGGGAGGGCGAGAGAGGGGTGTGAGGTTGAGGGGAGGGGAGGGGAGGGCGAGAGAGGGGAAGGGAGGGGAGGGCGAGAGGAGGGGAATGGATGGGGAGAGTGTGGTGGGGAGGGCAGGGCAGGACCTTGGTGGACAAATCTCTGGATGTCTGAATATGTCAGCACAAGCAGACAGGGTGGGGAAGACACCTGAACTGAGAGCAGGAGGGGGGACCCATATCCTGGTGGGGAGAGTTGCTGGAGCTGTTCGAGAGGATTTAAACTCATCTGGCAGGGGTGTGGGACCCCAAACAATCGTAAGGCCAGAAAGAAATTTGAGGTTGGTGCAAATGTTCAAGAGAGCAATATAAATAGACAAGGCAGGCAAGAACATAGCAGACAATGAGGGAAAATTGATGAATTAAACTGCATTTATTTCAATGCAAAGGGCTGGACAGATAAGGCAGATGAACCCAGAGCATGGATGGGAAGATGGGACTGGGATGTTGTAGGTATTACAGAAACACAGCTGAGGGAGCGACAGGACCAGCAGCTCAATGTTCCAGGGGACAGATGCTGCAGGAAGGATAGAACAGGAGGCAAAACAGGAGGAGAGCTGATGGTTTTGATTGGGGGGAAAAATCCCAGCAGTACCTAGAGGGAGTATTCATGCAGGATCGCCCAGTTAAGCGATATTGGTGGAACTGAGAAATAGAAATTGGTCATCAGTTTGCTACGGTCGTACTACAGCGATAGGCAATGGGAGATGGAGGAATAGATATGTCAGGAGATCTCAGATATCTGTTCGAATATTAGGTTTGTAGCAGTCGGAGATTTTAACCTTTCCAGACCTGGACTGGGACTGCCGCAGTGTTGAGCATTTGGATGGGAGGAATTTGTTCAGCCTGTTCCAGAAACTCCCAGTCATTGCGATGGAAAATTGCATTGGAAAAGGACAGGCCTGGTCTACAAGTTCCAGTTATACAATGGAGCAAGATAGTATTAGACAGGAATTTTTAAAATAGATATGGGGAGGCTATTTGCAGGTAAAGGGAAGTCTGGCAAGGAGGAATATCTTACAATCGAGATAAAAGGAGCATTCAGTGCCAGCCTGTTCCTGTTAGTGTGCAGCTCAATGCTGACAGAATTAGGAAACACTGACTGAATTTCAAGGCTCTGGAGAAGAAAAAAGGGGGCACATGCCAGATATAACTGGCTGACTCAAGGAAATCCCCTCAGGAGCATCGGGGCCGTGGAAATACACTTAGGATGGAAATCAGGAATACAAAAAGGGAACATGAGATAGCTTTGGTCGAGAAAGTTAAGGAGAACTGAAAAGATTCTACAAGTGTATTAAGAACAAAAGAAGAGCAAGGGACAAAACCGGTATCCTTAATGATCAATGAAGCCAACAATGTGTGGAATTACAAGATGCAAATCAAATATTTCACTTTGGAACTTACTGTGGATAAAGACTGGGGCGCTCAGGGAACTAAACAGTGTTTGTCCTGACTATTATTGGAACACTGTGTGCAATTCTGGTCTCAATGCCACAGGAAGAATGTTATGGAACATGAAAGGGTTCAGAAGAAATGAACAAGGATGTTGCCAGGGTTGGAGGGTTTGTGCTTCAGGGAAAAGCCGGAATAAGCTGGGGCTGTTTTCACTTGAACATGGGAGGCTGAGGAGTTACCTGATCAAGGTGTTTAAAATCATGATGGTCAGCGATAGGGTCAATCGACAAGGTCTTTTCCCAAGAGCTGGAGGATTCTAAACCAACAAGGAATAGCTTTAAAGTGCAAGGGGAACTTTTCAAAGGAACCTAAAGGACAATTGGTTCCTGCTGAGTGTATGGAATAAGCTGCCCGAGGAACGAGTGGAGGCTGATAGAAATACATTTAAAAGGCATGTGGATGGGTGTATGAGTAGGAAGGGTTTAGACGGATATTGGCAAAATTCTGGCAAACGTGACTAGATACGTCATGCAGGAGTTGGTCCAAAGGATCTGTTTCCATGCTGTACATCTCTATGAGCCAAAGTCTTGAAATAAGTCCACATTATCGAAGAGGAGGTGCTGGAAGTTTTAAAACACAAAGGTAAATAAATCCCCAGGACATGATCAAATGTAGCTCAGGACATTATGGGAAGCTGGTGAAGGCATTGTAGGGCCCCTAGCAGAGATATTTGTACCATGTGTGATAGGCAGGTAGACTGGAAGGTGGAATTGTGGACAGCGAAGAAGGTTTTCTGAGATTACAAAAGGCATCCTGATGAAATGTGTAAATGGCTGAAAAACTGTAGATGGAGTTCAATTAGTGTAATGCGAGAAAATGTATTTGGTACAACAAACACGGGCAGGGCTTATACAATTAATGGTAGGACCTTCGGTAGTGTCGTAAAACAGAGGGACCTCGGGGTACAGGTACATATTTCTTTGAAGTTTGCAACATGGAGAGACAGGATGGTTAAAAAGGTGCTGGCCACACTTGCTATCATTGCTCTGTCCTTTGGAATTAGGAGTTGGGAAGTCGCATTGAGATTATACAGACCAATGGTGAGTCCACTTCTGGAATGCTGTGTCCAACTCTGGTCGCCCAGTTAGAGGAAGGATACTATTAAACTGGAGAGGGTTCAGATGAGATTTACTGGGATGTGGCTGGTTATGGAAGTTTTCAGTTATAAAGAAAGGCTGGATAGGTTGGTATTTTTTCATTGAAACCTGAATGTGGACAGATGACCTCATAGAAGTTCATAGAATTTAAAATCTGATTGAAGATTTGTAGCTCGGGTATCCGTTGTTGTGGTTCTGCTCCCCGAGCTGGAAGTTTTTGCTGCAAACGTTTCGTTCCCTGGCTAGGGAACATCATCAGTGCTGTTGGAGCCTCGTGTGAAGCGCTGCTTTAATGTTTCTTCCGGTATTTATATTGGTTTGTTCTTGCCACTTCCGGGTGTCAGTTTCAGCAAACTGCAGTTTGCTGAAACTGACACCCGGAAGCGGCAAGAACAAACCAATATAAATACCGGAAGAAACATCAAAACAGCGCTTCACACGAGGCTCCAACAGCACTGATGATGTACCCTAGCCAGGGAACGAAACGTTTGCAGCAAAAACTTTCAGCTCGGCGAGCAGAACCACAACAGTTTATAGAATAATGAGGGGGATAGATAGAGTTAATGGAAGTTGTCTTTTCCCATGGACAGTGGAGTTTCAAGACAAGGCACTACATTCTTAAGTTTAGAGGAGAGACATTTAAAAAAAAGACGCGAGGGTCACATTGTTACACAGAGGGTGGGATGCGTGTGGAATGAACTTCCCAAGGAAGGGGTGAATGTGCGGAAAATTACAATGTTTAAAAGACATAAGAATTAGGACAGGAATAGGAAAGGTTTGAAGGGATATGATCAAGGAACAGGCAGGTAGGACAAGATCAGTTTTAGAGTATGGTTAGCATTAACCGAACAGTGTGGTCTGACTCTCTGACTATGATTATAATGTTGTGTCATTAATTAAGAAAGGCTGCAAGAGGAAGCCAGGGAACTACAGACTGATGAGCCAGACATCAGGGTGGGTCAGTTGTTGGAGGTCATTCTGAGAGGTAGGACTTACATGCATTTGGAAAGATATGGACTGATTACGAACAGCCAGCATGGCTTTGTGCGTGGGGAAATATGTCTCACAAACTTGACTTGAGTTTGTTCAAGATGTGACCAAAAAGATAGATCACGGCAGAGCAACAGACGTTGTTTTTGGCTTCAGCAAACCCTTGGTCAGGGTGTAGCATAATATCTTGGTTAATAACGTTAAGTCACAAGGGATCAGGGAGAGCTAGCCAACTGGATACACAATGGGATGACAGTGGGAGACAGAGGGTTGTTGTTCAGACTGGAGGCCTCTGACCAGTAGTGTGCTGTAAGGATTGGTGCTGGAATCACTGTTGTGCACCATTTACATCCACAATTTGAGTGAAAATATAGGAGTCTCTGGATACCAAGATTAGTGGAAGAGTGGGCAGGGGATATAGATATCGAAGGGGATGTTAATCAACTGGGCCAGTGGGCCAAGGAATGAAAGATGGAGTTTAATTCAGGTGTTGGATTTAGTTCAGACAAACCAGGGAGGACTAACACAGTTAATGTTTGGGCCCTGGGCAGTGTTGTCGAACAGAGAGAGACCAAGGGGTGCAGTTACATTGTTTCTTGGAAGTGACATCACAGATGGACAGGGTGGGGAAAGCAGCATTTGGCACACTTGCCTTCATTGGCCAGCGCATTGAGTACATGAGTTGGAGATATTAGTAACACTGTCATCACTAAGATCACAGGTTGACCTTATGAAGGTTTATGAAACAATGTAGGGCCTAACTGACGTGAATTGCCAAGGGTAGGTGAGTCCAAATCTAGAGGCACAAACGTGATGTGAGAGAGCAAGAATTTAAAGAGGGAGCTGAGGGGCAACTTTTTCTACACAGGATGGTGCATAGACGGAATGGACTGCCAGATAAAATGGTAAAAAGAAGTACAATTACAACATGGAAAAGACACTAGTGCAGGTACATGGAGAGGAGAAGGTTTGGAGGGAAATGGGCCAACTCATTCCGTTTAGGAAAGCTCGAATAAAGAATCATGCAGCACAGAAAGAGACCCAATGTCTTCAGTTGTTGGAGGAGGAGCCTATCGAGACAAGGCATGTTGTAGAAACTGACGCAAGTTACAGCGATGTGGATGGGATCTGGACTGGACGTTTCAAATATGTCAAGAAATTAGTGAGAGGTGAGGACATGACAGAGATAGGATCTGTTATAGGTGCTAGAATGATTGAAGACACTGACCCACAAGAGGAGAAATAGATACAGTGTTGGAGAGGGATTAGGGAACAGAAAGATCCCAGGCAGCATTCCCACCATCTCGTTGAAGGCCTGCATTCCCCTCTGTTGTCCTGGTGCTCAACAAGACAGCACACGCCTGGATTGAAAACTGGGAACTCCAGATGCTGTCTCAGTACAATAAAACTTAAAGTAGGGGTGGCGATTGAGCCTGAGGTGAGTCTGTACTGTGCTCCCCCTCCAGCACTATATCTATATCATGTCCTGTTAGCTGTTGTTTGGAGCCCTCTCATTGCTCTCAGCTGTGTGCACTGTGAATGATCTTACCTGGCAGCAGGATTTATTGAAGGCTCCTAACCTCCCTGACCTTTGTCTCTCTGGCTGACCAATCATCGTCCCAACCAGCAGTTGGCAAGTCTCTTGAGTCACGAACTCCCTGAGTATCTGTAGAAGACACAGAAATAGGCAGAATGGGAAATTAGACTGATGCTGTAAGGGTTACACATGTAGAATGGCACTAAGCTCACAGAGATCTGGAAAATCCCAGTCTCCATTCCGGGTCTGTACTGCCTCATCTCTCTGGAGTGGAAAATTCTGTTGGCTCAGGATCTGGAGTAGGTGCAAGAGTAAGAGACGTTAATAGAGGGAGCAATTAGACCCACACGGTGAGGGACCCCACATGGAGGGATACTGAGTGATATCACCAGGGTTCAGGATCAAGCAATTGTGCAAAAAGATAAGGTTTCGATTCATGTTGCACTGGGATGTGCAACCTGTGAACAGGTGAAGTGATAGCCTAGTGGCATTATGTGAGGCAATTTATCCAGAAACTCAACAAATGTTCTCTGGACAAAGGTTCAAATTCTGCCATTGCAAATGATTGAATATGAATTAAATCTTCAAAAAAAAAATAATTAAAGACATGTAAGTGCGTATATAACAAATGCTGATGTTAAGAAAAATCCATCGGGTGCATCCCTGTCTTTAATGAAGTCATCTAAGATGGGACTGGGATATCACAGGTATTACAGAACAACAGCTGAGGGAGGGACAGGACAGGCAGCTCAATGTTCCAGGGGACAGATGATGGAGGAAGGACAGAAGGGGAGCTGAGAGAGGAGGAGAGCTGCTGGTTCTGATTGGGTTAAACATCACAGCAGGACTGAGAGAGGATATTCCTGCGGGATCGCCCAGTGACGCTGTGTTCATGGAATTCATCAATAACAATGGGTCTTCCCTTTCCTCTGATTGTTCTACAAACCCCGATAGCCCCGCCCTCCTGCACCTTGACCTTCTCAAGATGGCAGCCCTGAGGCCCGCACTCTTCCCTCAAACAATGGCGGCCGTGACCCTGGGCCGCTTCCCTGATCAGAGACCGCCACCTCCTTCCCCGGGCCTGGAGGGTCTTTTTCGAGTTCTGTTTTAACCTGTATCCAGGACTTGTGAATTCTCTCCGCTCCTTTCTGCCAGCGAGGTTCCCACACACCGGCTCTGAGTGCCGCTATCTGAAGCCGATCGCAGCCGCTGCCGGAGAAAGCAGCTCCATGTCTCTCTGTCCTGATCAATGTGACACTGCGCCTGGTCCACGTAGAAACCAAACTGCGCGTGAGTCTGAGATTATCGCAGAGTTTATAGAGAATATTCATACCTGCATGGAATCATGGGAGAAATACTTGTCATTAATAATTTCTTTGTCGAGATAGAGACATAGAGATGTCTAGCATGCAAGTAGATTGTTTTGTCTAACTTAACCATACTGGCCAGGTTTGTAAATTATCAATTGTTCTGGGAGTTTGAAAATAAGTTTCTTACTCGAGTTGTGTGAATCGATTGGAAATATGTACGTTATCAGATTTACATTTCAACTACATCTTAAAATCTCACATTGATTTATGAGAGAGGTTTAATGCCCCACTATGGAATGAGAATGATCACAATCGTGCAAAACAGTTTACTTTCTGACCAATCATTCCCCGAGAATGCATTGGCCCCGCTCCTCACTCACTCTGGTTGGCGGACCGGCCTCTGTTCGGTCCTCCAGTTCCGCCCCTTCCTCCCAATTGCAGAGTTGATTCAGGCGGAACTCAGCAAGCTGAAGGACAAGGGAAGTGAGAACTGATGCCTTGTGATGTGAAAATATCCCGAATCTTGGACGGAGAGACCTGAGTTCAATTCGCAGCTGGTGCAGGTGTGTGTAATAACAACTTTGAACAGGTTCATAGAGAAAAACAAGGGAAGTCAGGAACAAATTAAAAACAATAGAAAATGCATACAATGTCGTGGGGCTCTCAATGCTGAGATGATTTTAATCTTTACCAAGTGTTTCAGGGCCCTAGTGGGTCCCAGTACAGACTGTTCCACTCCTTAGTGCACAGCCAGATACCACGATCGTGGGGTAAAGTGTTGTGGTGGGATATGGAGGTGCTTTTCTGCAACACCCTCAGTTTTGGAAGTGAAAATACATGAGAAGGAGCAGGGTTTTGTATGGAGCTACCTGTTCCCCTCCTGTTGCAGTATCTTATTATTGCCCTAGCTCTACCTCGTACATGTTTGGTAGAGATCAGTGACATTTCATAAGCCCACAATACAAGATCCGTCACTCTGTTTAGGACAGCAGAAATCTCTTGTATCACAATAGTCATAGAACAATACAGCGCAGAACAGGCCCTTCGGTCCTTGATGTTGCGCCAACCTGTGAACTGTTCTCAGCTCGTCCCCGTATACTATTCTAAAATCACCCATGTGCTTATCTAAGGATTGTTTAAATCTTCCTGATGTGGCTGAGTTGTCTACATTAGCAGGTAGTACATTCCACGCCCTTACCACTCTCTGAGTAAAGAACCTGCGTCTGACATCTGTCTTAAATCTATCACTCCTCATTTGCTCTTATGCCCCCTCGTGCACACTGACATCATTATCCTAGAAAAAGACTTCCACTGTCTACCCCTATCTAAGCCTCTGATCATCTTGTATGTCTCTATCAAATCCCGTCTTAGCCTTCTTGCCAAGGAGAATAGGTTCAAGTCTCTCAGCCTTTCCTCATAAGACCTTCCCTCCAGACTAGACAACATCCTGGTTAATCTCCTCTACACCTTTTCCAATTCCTCCACGTCCTTCCCGAAATATGGTCACCAGAACTGCACACAATATTCCAAGTATGGCCGCACCAGCATTTTGTATATTTGCAGCATGATATTGCGGCTCTGGAACTCAATTACTCTATGAATGAAACTTAACACACCGTATGCCATCTTAACAATACTATCCACCTGGATGGCAACTTTCAGGGATCCATGTACATGGACTCCAACATCCCTCTGCACATCCACACTACCAAGAATCTTTCCATTGACCCAGTACTCTGCCCTTCCGATTATTCTTCTCAAAGTGCATCACCTCATATTTAGCTGCATTGAACTCCATTTGCCACCTCTCAGCCCAAGTCTGCAGTTTTTCCATTTCCCCCTGCAACCTATAACACTCTTCTGCACTGTCCACTACTCCACCGACTTTAGTGTCATCAGCAAATTTACTTATCCATCCACCTATGCCTGCGTCTAAGTCTTTTCTAAACAAAATGACAAACAGCTGTGGTCCCAAAACAGATCTTTATGGCACACCACTAGTAACTGGACTCCAGGTTGAATATTTTCCATCAACCACCACTCGCTGCCTTCTTTTAGAAAGCCAGGTACTAATCCAAACCGCTACATCACCCTCAACTCCATGCCTCTGCATTTTCTCCAACAGCCTACCATGTGGAACCTTATCAAAGACTTTACTGAGGTCCATGTATACCACGTCAACTGCTGTACCCTCATCTACATGCTTTGTCACCTTCTCAAAAAACTCTGAGGTTCACAAGACACGAACTGCCCTTGATGAAACCATGTTGATTATCTGAAATTAAATTGTTGTTTGCAAGATGATTATAAATCTTATCTCTTATAATCCTTTCCAAATCCCTTCCTACAACAGAAGTCAGTTTCACTGGTGTATAATTACCTGTGTAATCTCTACTGCCCTTCTTGAACAAAGGCACAACATTTGGAATTCTCCAGTCCTCTGGTACCAAACCTGTAGACAATGACGACTCAGATCAGAGCATTTGGCTTTGATATTTATCTTCCCAGAGAATCCTCGAATCAGTCCCATCCGGCCGAGGGGACTTGTCTACTTTCACTCCTTCTAGGATTGATAACACCTCTTTCTAACTAATCTCGATCCTTTCTAGTCTAAAATCTCATACCACATTCTTCTCCTCTACAATAGTCTCCTTTTTCTGAGTGAAAACCAATGAGAAATGTTCGTTAGCAACTCTCCAATCTCCACAGGGTACACACTCAACTTCCCACTTCTGTATTTGATTGGACCTATTCCTACCTAATCATCATTTTATTCCTCACATACCTATAGAAAGCTTTAGGGTTCTACTTTATTCTATTTGCTAAAGCCTGCTCGTGTCCTCTTTGCTCTTCATAACTCTCTCTTTAAATCCTTCCTAGCTGATCTGTAACTCTCCATCTCCTCATCCGAATCATCTTGCCTCATCAACACATAAGCCTTCTTCTTCTTCTTCACAAGAGATGCAATTTCTGTAGTAAACTACGGTTCCCTTATCTTATCACTTCCTCCCTGCCTGACAGAGACATACCTGTCAAGGACATGCAATATCTGTTCCTTAAACCAGCTCCACATTTTCATTGTCTGCATCCCCTGCATTTTGCTACCCCATTCTATGCATCCTAATTCCTGCCTAATTGCTTTAATTGTCCTTGCCCCATTGATAACTCTTGCCCTGTGGCATGTCCCTTTCCATCGCTAAACTAAACGTATCTGAATTGTGGTCACTTGCTCCAAAGTGCTCGCCTAAATCAAACATCTGGTCTGGTTCATTACCATGCATCAGATCCAATGTGGCTTCCCCTGTTGTTGGTCCTTCAACATGCTGTGTCAGGAAACCCTCCTGTACACACTGGACAAAAAATTGATCATCCAACGTACTAGAGTTATAGCATTCCCAGTCAATGTTGGGGAAGCTGAAGTCCCCCATAATGACCACCCTGGTACCTTTGCTCTTACCCAGCATAATTTTGCTACTCCTCTCTTCCACTTCCCTTGAACTCTGTGGAGGCCTATAAAAAGATCCAAGCAGTGTCACCTCTCCTCTACTGATTCTAACCTCAGCCCACACTACCTCAGAAGGCGAGTCCTCATCAAAAGTTATCTCAGCCACCGTTATACTATCCTTGACAAACATGAATTGCATGAACCCATTGCAGTGATTCAAACTCCATGAGGCAGCCATACTCTCTATGACAGACAGACTCAGTCTGGAACCTCCTCTGTCCTTAAGACCTTATACACTGCCTGCACTCCTCCATTTCCCCTTTGCATGTTCCTTTTCCAACCCACCCCACCTGCATCACTCCACAATTGGAGCTGTCAAGGGCAGCAATCTGTCAAATAGCCTCCCTAATCTTTTTTATCCTCCTTTAAGTCTTTTCTAAATCATTCTCCTTAATCAATGTTTTGATCATCCATGAAGCACCTTAGGAGATTTGCCATTGTGAAAGATTCCATACAATACAAGGAGAAACAGGAATGATGCATTTAAAATTCTACCAAGAAAGTCACTGATAGGCATAGTGTGCAGGCCACCAAATAATAACATCACATTGGGATGGGCAATAAACAAAGAAATAACTAATGCCTGTCAAAATGGTACGGTTATTATCATGGGTGATTTTAATCTACATGTAGATTGGTCAAACCAGCTCAGTCAGGGTAGCTTTGAGGAGTTCATTAAATGTAGTGTGATATTTTACTTGAAGAGTATGAAATGGATCTACAACGGAGCAAGCTATCCAAGATCTGGCCTCTGGAATAATTAGTGATGACAGAGTTAGGGATCCTCTCGGAAGAAGTGATCACTGTATAATTGAATTTAATACATATGGAGAGTGTGAAGATAAAATCTAATACCTGGGTCCTGTGCTTGGACATGGGGAACTACAACAGAATGAGGGAGAACCTGGATAACGTAGACTGGAAACAAAAGATTTTATGGTGGGACAGTTGATGAGCAGTGGAGGATTTTCAAAGACATTTTACAAAGTCCTCAGCAAAGGTATATTCCAGAGAAGGACTGTAAGAAAAAGAGTTCTCTGCGATGGGTATCTAAGGAAAGTGATCAAATTGAAAGGCATACAAAGTGGCCAAAACCAGCATGAAACTAGAACTGGGAAAACTTTAAAGATCAACAGAAAGCCACAGAAGAGCTCCAAAGAAATCTAAGATAGAACATGAGAAAAATAAACTAGCACAGACTCTTAAGACAGATAGCAAACGTTTCTATAAACATACATAATGAGAAAAGAGTGGCTAAAGTAAATGTTGGTCCTTCGGAAATAGAGAAAGAGCATTTAGTTATGGGATGTCACAGTGGAAGATATGATATCTTTCCAGTAATTAACAAAGAGACAAAGGTAGGTGAGGATTTGGAAGCTATCATTATTACAGAACAGCTAGTTTTGGACTGTTGGAGGTAATTGAGCTAATAATAGAAAATTCTCTTGGCCGTGACAGAATGTATCCCAGGAGAAATAGCAAATGCACTGACAGTAATTTTCCAAAATTCACTGGACGTCGTGGCAGTCCCAGCAGATTGGAAAGCAGCAAAAGTGACACCACTATTTTTAATAGGAGGTGGACAAAAGATGGATAATTATACCCCACTTAGCTTCTTCTCTGTAGAGGGAAAGATGCTTTGATCTATTATCAAGGAAGAAATAGCAGGGACTCGATTGAAATTGTCCCATTGGTCATACTTAACAAATCTTTTGGAATTCTATGAAGACATTTCGAGCAAGGTGGACAACGGGAAACTAGTGGATACGGTGTACCTGGATTTCCAAAAGACCTTCAACAAGGTGCTGTTCAAGAGGCTGTTGCATAAAATAAGGGGGCATGGCATTAGGCGTATAGTATTAGCATGGATAGAAGATTGGTTGACTAACAGGAAGCAAAGTCTGGGGATAAATGCATATTATCCTGGCTGGCAATCAGTGACTAGTGGCGTGCCTCAGGGATCAGTGTTGGGACTGCGAATCTTTAGAATTGAGACAGATGATTTGGAGTTGGGGACCACATGTAGGGTGTCAAAGTTTGCATATGACACTAAGATGAGTAGCAGGACAAAGTATGTGGAGGACTGTGAAACTTTGCAGAGGAACATAGATACATTGAGTGAGTGGGCAATGGTCGGTCATATGGAATATAATGTTCATAAATGTAATGTCATACTGTTTGGTTGGAGTAAATTAAAAACAGATTATTACTTGAATTTTAAAAAGTTGCATTATTTGCTAAGCAGAGGTACCTGAGTATCCTTCTGCATGAGGGTTGGTCACCAGGTATAACAATCAATTCAAAAAGCAAATGCAATTTTGTCCTTCTTTGCTGAAGGGGTTGTGTTTAAAAGCAGAAGTTATGTTCCAGCTGTATTGGGTGCTGCTGAGGTCACACCTGGAGTACTCCAAGTAGTTTTTATCTCCTTCGTTGAGAAAGGATGTACTGGCACTAGAGGAGGTTAAATAGGTTGATTCCAGAGTTGAGGGGGTTGGTTTAACAGAAACTAAGTAGTTTGGGATTATACTCATTGGAATTCAGAAGAATGGAAACATATAAAATAATGAATGAAATGGATAAAATAGAAGTAGAGAGGATGTTTCCACTGGCAGGTGAATGTAGGCCAAGTGGGCATCACCTCAAGATTAGAGGCAGCAAATTTAGGACTGAATTGAGAAGGAACTTCTTAACCTCAATGGAATTCATTGCGCAGGGAAGTATTTGATGCTTGTTCAGTTCACGTTTTTAAAGCTAAGGTAGCTTTTTTCAAAAAAGAAATAATTAATTAAAGAATACGGTGAGAACTTGGGTAAATGGTTCTGCGTCCACGAAGTGATCAGCCATGATCTTATTGAATGGCAGAGGAAGCTCAAAGGGCAGGATGGCCTTCTCCTGTACCTAGTTCTTATTTTATACATTCCTCCCTCACTCGAGACTTGGAGGTGTTGGTGTTGGATTAGGATGGACAAAATTAAAATTCACAGAACACCAGGTTATAGTCCAACAGGTTTATTTGGAAGCACTAGCGTTGCTGCTGCTTCATCAGGTGGTTGTGTGTTTTTAACTTTGTCCCTCACTCTTGTAACTTATGAACAGCAACAAAAGCCACGAAGCAGTGAGCATGCTCCAGCTAACAATAGTCCCCGGATGATTGATGTCAGCGGTGGACCAATGGAAAGACAGGGGCGGGGCTGGAGGCGCTGCGGGGCTGTTGGCATCCGACCAATCAGAGTGAATGAGAGGCGGGACTTGATTATACCACGTGATCATCCTCGCGGACAGCGCGGATGGAGAGCTGTTGGTAAGGAAATAAATAAACAGCAGGAAGCGGGAGAGAAATGGTGTTGGTCTGGGCTGAGAGGTTTTGTAAACATTTGGTGCACATCGGAAAATACAAATATGAAACATAGTGTCGTTTTTGCAGTAAACGGGAAAATGCCTCATCTCGCGATTGACTCGAGTAAGCGTCATTATCTTTATTCGGGGCAACGATTCACTGGACACGTGCGGCCGCCAGCTTTGTAGGGGGCAAAGGTCAAAGGGGAGTATGTGCAGCTCTCCCTGATAGAGAGTCATAGGGCAGGATTTACACAGGGCACATTCAAACCCAGAGAAATGGATGCTTTTTTCCTCAGGATTGGTTTCGTCATTCATTTGGATATGAATAGAGGCGGTACAGTTGGTAAGTTTGCAGGTGACACCAAAATTGTTGGTATTGTGGTCAGTGATAAAGGTTGTCTCAGAATACAATGGAATATTGATCAGATGGACCAATGGGCTGCAGAGTGGCAGATAGGGTTTAATTTAGATAAATGTGAGGTGCAGCATTTTAGAAAAGCAAATCCGAGACGGACTCACACACTGAATTGTAAGACCTTGGAGAGTCTTGCTGAACAAAGAGACCTTGGAATGCAGGTTCACAGTTCCTTGAAAGTAGAGTCACAGGTAGATAGGACAATGAAGATGGCATTTGGTATGCATCCCTTTATTGGTCAGAGTGTTGAGTAAAGGAGCTGGACAGGACATTGGTTAGGCCACTTTTGGAATATTGTGTGCATTTCTGGTCTGCCTCTTATCAGAAGGAGGCACTGAAACTTGAAACGTTTGAGAATTGATTTTCAAGGATGTTGCCAGGGTTGGACGATTTGAGTTGCAGGGAGAGGCATAATAGGCTGTGGCCATTTTCCCTGGAGTGTGATGTTGAAGAGGTTTCTCCAATCTTGAGGGTCATGGAAAGCGTAAATAGACAAGGTGTTTAGCCTGGGGTGGTAGAGCCCAGAACTAGAGGATATAGGTTTAGGGTGTGAGGGGGAAATTCAACAGGAGCCTAAAGGGCAACAAAAATTGTAACATTTCAAAGGCATTTGAATAGGAAGGGTTCAGAGGGATGTCGGCCAAGTGCTGGCAAATGGGAATAATTAGGTTAGAATATCTGGTTGGCATAGAAGGGTTGGACTGAAGAGTCTGTTACGATGCTAGACATCTCTGACTGTGGGATCATAAAAGTGAACACTGCTCTGATTCACCTCTGAGCTCCTTGATGTCCACTTGTTCACTATCTAGCTTCCTCAGTCTGAGTGTATTTTTGCTTTGTTTAGTAATTTACTATTTTGTTCACAGACCTTTTCTGTAAATGAATTGTCCACTGCTGCCTGGCTCCTGGCCATATTACAGAGGAGGTAGTACTGGATGTCTTAAATCGTAGCAAGATGGATAAATTCCTGGGACCTGTTAAGGTGTATCCCAGACATTTGTGGAAAGCTAGGAAAGTGATGGCAGCGCCCCTCCCTGTTATATTTATATCATCATTGGTGACAGGTGAGGTGCTGGAACACATGTGCTATTCTTTAAAAAGGTGGTAAGGAAAGGCCAGGGAACAAGAGACCAGTGAGCCTGAAGTCAGTGGCAGGCAAGTTGTTGGAAGGGATTCTGAGGGACAGGATTTATATGTATTGGGAAAGACGAGGAATGATTAGGGGTAGTTAACATGGCTTTGTGTGTGAGAAATTATTTCTCTCTCTAACTTGATTGAGTTTTTTTGAAGACCTGACAAAGATGAAGGCAGACTGTGGACGTTGTCTATATGGACACTGAATGATGTTCCACAAAGCAGACTGGTTAGCAAGGATAGATAACATAAAATGTTGGGAGAACTAGCCATTTGGATTCAAAACTGGCTTAAAGGTAGGAGGCAGAGGGTGTTGAAAGAGGTTTGCTTTGTGGGCTGGAGGCCTGTGAGCAGCAGCGTGCTGCAGGAATGGATATTGGGTACTTAAATAATTGACTTGGGTGTGAATATGAGATACAGTCAGTTGGTTTACAGAAGACACCAAAATTGGAGGTGTAGTGGACAGTGAAGAAGGTTAGTTCAGAATGCAACAGGATCTTGATCAGTTGGGCCATTGGGGCGAGGAATGGCAGACTGTGAGTTCAATTTAGACAAAGGTAAGCTGTTCGATTTTGGAAAGGCAAATCAGGGCAGGACTTATACACTTAATGGTAAAGTCCTTGGGAATGTTGCTGAACATAGAGACCATGGAGTGCAGGTTCATTGTTCCTTGAAAGTAGAGTCACAGATAGGCAGACTAGTGAAGGTGGGGTTTGGTATGCTTATGTTTATTGGTCAATGCGTTGAGTACAGAAGCTGGGACGTCAAGTTGACGCTGGACAGGACATTGATTAATCCATTGCAGGAATTCTGTTTTAAGTTCGAAATTCCCTGTTCTGGAAAGAATGTTGTGAATCTTGAAAGAGTTCAGACAAGATTGACAAAGACTTTGCTAGGGTTGGAGGATTTGGGCTACAGAGAGAGGATGTATAGGCCAGGGTTAATTTCCCTGGAGAGTCAAAGACTGAGAGGTGACTTCATGGAGATTTATAAAGTCATGAGGGGCATGGATAAGGTGAACAGCCAGTATCTTTCTCCCACCCCCACCCCGCCCCCCTCCCGCCTCCCCAGGTTAGGTGGGTTCAAAACAAAATCGCATGGGTTTGCGTTGAGAGGGCAAAGATTTAAAACGGATCTAAGGGGCAAAGTTTTCAAGCTGTGTGTGGTGTGTGTGTGGAATGAGCTGCCAGATGATGTAGTACAGGCTGATACAATTACAACATTTGAAAGGCATGCGATTGGGTACATTAATAGGAAGGGTTTCAAATGCTACGGACCAATTGCTGGCAAATGGGACTCCATTTGTTGAGGATTCCTGGTTGGCATGGACACATTGGACCAAAGGTCTGTTTCTGTGCTGTACAATAAATGAAAATAATATGTGTTCCTCTTTTGTGGAAAGCTAGCAGAAGCACAGATAATTGTCCTTGGAGCTGAGAAGGTGAAGCAGTGATTTTGACCCAGTACAAATTTGGTTCTAGGATATTCTCATTTGCAGAGAGAGGGGAATTGTTAACAATGTCACAATTTTAGTAACTATTTTCAGGTAATTAGCAAATAATATGTGAATATGTGAACATTATTTTATTCAGTATGTTCTGAGCATCTGGAACAGTCTGAATGGCAGCTGGACAGGCTCAGCAGTTATTCATAAACAGATTTGGAATTTTACATTTTAAGGGAAGATTTTGGGGGGCTATGGGCAAATGGGAAGGGAATTGGGACAGATGTGCAGCATCTCCAGAGGGAGAGAGTTCAGCCCCAATGGGCTGAATAGCCCCCAGCCTCTGTGCCCTGTGTTACTGCCCCATTGACTGTGAATGTTGAAGCTCTTCCCAGGACAGAGAGAGGGAGGATCCCACCACTCACCTCACAATGGGTCCCGGATGATTGATGTCAGCGCAGGCCAATAGGGCCAGAGGGCAGGACTGGAGTGCCAGGTCGTCCAACCAATCGGAGTGAATGACGGCAGCCTCAAGGCTGGAACAAAAGAAAGGCACATATCGCAGAGATTTGAGACACTGGAGGACATGAGATAGGGAGCGTTCTGTGGCTGGTGATGAATTATATAAATAATGAAGAGTTGTGAGGCTGGATGAGGTGACAGTGATCGGGAGAGTTGAGGATGGAGGAATTTAGAGTTATTGAGGATTAGAGTCATAATGCTATACAGCAAGGAAACAGGCCCTGTGGTCCAACTAGTCCATGCCGACCATAATTCCAAACTGAACTAATTGTACCGGCCTCCGTTTGGTCCACATCCATCCAAATATTTCCTATTTATGTACTTATCTGAATGTTGTTGTGGTTCTGTTCGCTGAGCTGGGAGTTTTTGTTGCAAACGTTTCGTCCCCCTTCTAGGCGACATCTTCAGTGCTTGGGATGTCAGCTAGAAAGGGGACGAAACGTTTGCAACAAAAACTCTCAGCTCGGCGAACAGAACCACAACAACGAACACCCGAGTTACAAATCTTCTCACAAACTTATCTGAATGTCTTTTAAATATAGTAATTGTATTCACAGCTACCACTTCCTCTGGAAGTTCATTCCACATATAATTTTTTGAAACCCTAATGTCTTTTTCTCAAACCTTTCACATCTCTTCCCAAAATGAATGCACCCGAGTTTTGAATCCTCCTCTCCCCCGACTATTCACATTATCTACACTCTTTCTGATTTAAAAAAAAACTCTCATAAGGTCACCCCTCAATCTTCTGCACTCCATTGAAAAAATTCCCAGCCTATCCAGCCTCTCCTTATAATACAATCCCTCCATTCATGGCAACATGCTGGTAAATCTCTTCTGAACCTGCTCCAATTTAATAATATCCTTCCTATAACAGCACAACCAGATCTGGACAGAGTATTCCAGAAGGGGCCTTCCAACGTCCTGTACATCCTCAACATAACGTTCCAACTCCTGTATTCCAAGGTCTGAACAATGAAGGTCAGTGTGCTGAGCACCTTATTAACCACTCTGTCTACATGTAACACAAACTTCAAAGGCCTAAAGCCCTCAGTCTCTTTGTTCCCATATCACTACTCAAGGCCCTACTTTTATTGAGTGTAAGTCCCACCATCATTTGTTTTGTCAGGATGTTATATTTTGCATTTATTCCAATCCAAAGAGTCCTTTTGAGTATAAGGGCAGTAGGAGTATAATTAAGACGGAAATCAGGAGGCAAAAAATGGACGTGAGATAGCTTTGGCGAATAGGGTTAAGGATAATCCAAAGGACTTTGTCAATACATGAAGAACAAAAGGCTAACTAGGGAGAAAATAGAGACCTGCAAAGATCAGCAAAGCAGTCTTTGTGTGGAGCTGCAGGCGATGGGCGAGACAGGAAACCAAAATTTTGCATCAGTGTTTACTGTGAAGAAGTACATGGGAGATACAGAATGTGAGGAAATAAATGGTGACATCTTGAAAAATGTCCATGTTACAGAGGAGGAGGTGCTGGATGAATGGCGAAGGAGCTAAAGCAGGGGAAAAGGAAACACATTTTTGGATCATTGTGATCTCCTCTGGAGTCGAGTTGACCTGCATAAGAAGGATGGATTGTACCTGAATTGGAAGGTGTTAATATCCAGGCAGGGAGATTTGTTAGTGATACTCAGGAGGCATTAAACCAGTGAGGGAGTGGGTGTAAATCCAATAAGATAGTGAGAAAAGAGGTATGTCTGAGGCTGGTACAGGTAAGGGTAAGGCACAGAATGAGGTCCGACTGAGCAGTTGCACTGCATTTACATCATTGCAAGAGGCCTGACAGGAGAGGCAGATGAGCTCAGGATATGGTTTTGAACATGACACTGGGATATTATAGCAATTACGGAGGCATTACTCAGGGATGGTTAGGACTGGCAGCTTAATGTTCCAGGGTATAGATGCTATAGGAAGAATAGAAAGCGGGACAAGAGAGGAGGGGGAGTGGCATTTTTGATTCGGGATAGCATGTTTTTGCTTACGGAGGATATCCCTGGGAGTCCGCCCAGTGAAGTTCTTTAGGTGGAACTGGGAAACAAGAAAGGGATGGTCATCTTATTGGGTTATTCTGCATGGGTTTCGTCTGGGTCCTCTGCCTTCCTCCCACAGTCCAAAGATGTGCAGGTTTGGTGGATTATCCAGGCTGAATTGCCCACAGTGTTCAAGGATTTGTAGGTTGGGTGGATTATCGAGGTTGCACTGCCCGCAGTGTTCAGGGATGTGGAGGTTGGGTGACTCTGGGAAATGCAATGTTACAGAGGGAGGTTAGGAGGCTCTCAGGGTCAGTATCAATGTGATGGTCTGAATGACCTGCTTTCACACTGTTGGGATTCTCTGGCAATTCTACTGGTTTTAAAATAGTTACAGGAAATAATCGACCAAATCTACAAGTTAAGGTTCTGAATTGGACAAAGTCCAATTTTGATGGCACAAGGCAAGAACTTTCATCTGGCCCCTCAAGCCTGCTCTGCCATTATATAAGATCAGGGCTGATCTTTTCCCGGCTCAGCTCCACTTTCCTGCTGTCTCACCATAACCCTTAATTCCTTTCCTGTTCACATATTCACATTTTGCCTTAAAGGAATTCAAGTTGATAACGTCAAATGCTGCACTCGGCAGGGAATTCCACAGATTCACAACCCTTTAGCTGAAGAAGCTCCTCCTGAACTCAGTCCTAGATCTGCTCCCCCTTATTTTGAGGTTATGCTCTAGTCTGACCCGTCCCCAGTGGAAATAGCCTCCCTGCTTCTATCTTTCTTACCCTCTTCATATTTTTTTTCCTCTCCAACCTCCCATTCTTCTAAATTACAATGACTATAGAACCAGTTTTCTCAATCGCTCCACATACACTAACCCTCAACTCCCAACTCAAACTAGTGACCCTCCTCTGTACTCCGTCCAGTGCCAGTACATCCTTGCTAATGTAAGGAGACCAAACCTGTACACAGTACTCCAGGTGTGGCCTCCCCAGCCCCCTGTACAGCTGCAGCATAACCATCCCTCTAGCAATGAAGGACAATATTCCCTTCACTGCCTTAATTACCCTGCTGTACCTGCAAACCAGCTTCCTGTGATTCATGCACAAGGAGACCCAGCTCCTTTTGTACAGCAGCATGCTGCATGTGTTCATCATTTCATCATCCAGTTTGCTGTTAGTCCGACCAAAATGGATGACCTCACGTATCGCAACATTGAACTCCATCTGCCAGACTCTTACCCACTCACTTAACCTCTCTGTGTCCCCATGCAGACTGACAGTGGCCTCTGCAGATATTGCTCTACCTCATCTTCGTATCAAATGTGAACTCTGACACCGTACAGTTGGTCCTCAACTCCAAAACATTTGTGTAAATTGCAAACAGTTGTAGTGCCAACACTAATCCAAACACCCGTTTTTACCCATTCTTTATTTTTTGTTGGTTAACCGATCCTGTATCGATGATAATACATTACCCATAATGCTGTGAATCTTTACCTTATACAGCAGCCCTTTGTCTGGCAACGTATCGAATACCTTTTGGAAATCCAGGTACACCACATCCACCGAGTCCGCCTTGTCCAACGCGCTCGTCGTATCCTCAAATAATTCCAGTAAATCCTTAAACGTGACCTGCCTTTCATGAATCCATGCTGTGTTTGCTAAATGAGACAATTTCTACCCACACATCTCACCACTACTTCCTTGAGAGATTCAAGCATTTTCTCGACTGCAGAAGTTAAGCTAACTGGTCCTTCTTGAAAAATAGTGGCACCACATTTGCAGCTTCCAGTCTGTCAAAACCATCCCAGAATCCAACAAATTTTTGTGAATTATCACGAGTCTATTTGTTGTTCACCTCTTCCCCCGCCCCCCACCCACCTCCCCGAAGCACCACCCCCGCCATCTCCTTTAGTCCCTTGGATGCAATCCATCAGGGCCAGGAGACCATCTACCTTGAGGCTGTTATCTTTCCCAACATTACCTCTTAACTGGGAATGATTGTTTCTCTGTCCTCATCTGCCATTGCCTCCATAGGCCTGCGACAATGAGAGTATATAGACAGTATGTTTTTGTTAAGGCCAAGGCTGGGAGGTGTAGAGAATGCTGCCTGTCGAAAGAAATTGAGGGCCTGGTCAAGAAAATGAAGGAGGCATATGGCAGGTACAGAGAGCTGTGTTTGTGTGAATCCCTGGAGGAGTATAGGGGCAGTAGGAGTATACTCGAGGTAAACCAGGAGGGTAAAAAGGGGACATGAGATAACTTTAGGAAATGGGTTTAAGGCGAATCCCAAGTGATTGTACAAATACACTAAGGACAAATGAGTAACCGGGCAGAGAATAGATACCCGGAAAAAATCATCAAGGCTGTCTGTGGAACCGCAGGAGGTTAGAGAGATTCTGTATGAGCGGAGAGGTTTTGCAAACAAAATGTGCACATCGGAAAACACACATTTGAAAGTCCTAGTCTCGTGTTTTCAGTAAACGGGGAATTCCTCAGTGTGGCTGCTGGCATGAATGCGCGTCATCATCTTTATTCGGGACAAGAATTCACTGGACACGTGCGGAGCTGCCAGCTTTGTAGGGGGCAAGGTGCAGCCTTTCTCTGGTACAGAGTCATTGGGCAGCATTTACACAGAGCACATTCAAACTCAGAGAAATGGATGTTTATTTCTGGATTTGTTTCATCATTCATTTAAATGATTTGGTGTCGTAAAAGAATTTGCATGTCATACAAAATTGGAGGTATTGTGAATAATGAAGAAGGTTAACTCAGATTACGATGAGATATTGATCAGATGAGGTATAATTTTGATAAATGTGAGGTGCTGCATTTTGGAAAAGCAAATCAGGGCAGGACTTATACACTGAATAACAGTCAAAAAATCTTTTTTTCCAATAAGCAAGTGTATTTTCCTTACATTTCTGACCATCACATTCTGCACCATTTTCATTCCCTGTAATCATTGAAACATCAACTGTTTTTCTCCTTCCACAGATACCAGTGATTAATGCCAAAGCCCTGTTGCCTGGGGAGAGGGTGATGTTGGACTTTCTTTACAGCTGCAGTTTGTATGGTGAAGGTGCTCCCACAATGTGTTTGGGTAAGAGACATTACATAGTATTCATTCAGCAACAGTAAAGATCTGAACATAATGTCCAAGTCAACAACAGTTTGTATTTCTATTGTCATGCTTATAATTTCACAAAAATATTTTTGAGAACTTTAGACATCAGGCCAGAGATGGTGATATTAGGTCAGGTGACCAAAGGCATTGCCAAATAAGCAGGTTTTGAGGAATACCTTAAAGGAGGAAAGCAGACCTGTGAGGTTTTGGCTGTGAATTTCAGACCTTGTTGCTTTGGCAACTGTAAAAGCAGCCACACAGGTGAAGTAATGAATTAACAGATCATTGGTAGTCTCAAACAGAATGGGTTGTCGAGGTCTCAAAGGATGTGAGATGCAGCGAGCTAGAGATGATCACAACCAGGAATTACATCAAGGGTGAGAATTTTAAATTGAGGGATGTGGGCCGGATGCTGGCAGGTGAGACGAGATTGGGTTGGGATATCTGGTCGGCATGGACAGGTTGGATTGAAGGGTCTATTTCCGTGCCGTACATCTCTGTGGCTCTATGTTGTTGATTATGAATAGCAACCTTTTGATGGATAAACACGTTTTCGTACAAGGGAGCACTTGGGCAGCAGAGATTTAGTTTTTCTTGAGATTAGAGGGAAGTTGAATTTGGGAAGCTGGCCAGGAGTATGTTTGGATAATGAAGTCTGGAGATAACGAAAGGTGGATGATCGTGTATGAGCTGAGACAAGGGTAGAATCAGCTAGAAATAGTGGTCTTGGAGTGGGACTGGCCTGTCACTCTCACCTCACCTCTGGGATTCAGCTGGTGGTCAGGTTGTGAATCAGGGCAGTACCACAATTGGGAGCTGAGTGACCCCGGTGGAGCCTAAAATGAGTGTCGCTCAGCTGGCTGTTGCTGCGCAGCTGCTGCTTGGTAGCCCTGTTGATGACGTCTTCCATCACTTTACTGCTGATCGAATGTGGACTGAGAGGTGGAAATTGCCTGGGTTGGATTGCCCTGTGTTTTTGTGTTGAACGTGCCTGGGCAATGTTCCACATTGTCGGGTAGATGCCAGTGCTGGAGCGGTACGTGGCTTGGTGGGTGGTAAGTTCTGGAGCACAAGCCATGAGTATTACAGCCAGAGCCTGTAGCCTCTGCACTACTTAACCATTTCTTGATGTTATCCAAACTGAATCAAACTGGCTTAAAACTCGCATCTGAAATGTTGGAAACCACTGGAGATGGATCATCCCACTTTGCACTTCTGGATACAGATTGCTGCAAATGCTGTTGTCGTATCTGGTGCATGGGTGTGTGAGGCCCCTCCAACAGTCAGGGTGGGGATATCTGTGATGCTTCCTCCAGTGAGTTATTTAATTGTCCATCACCGTTCACAACTGGGTGTAGCAGAACTGCAGAATTCCGATCTGTTCCATTGGATGTAGGATCACTTAACTCTGTTGCTTGCTGCTGATGCTGTTTGATATGCAGATAGTGCTGCTTGGTAGCTTCACCAGGTTGGCACTTCATTTTTAGGTATGCCTGGTGCTGCTCTTGGCATGCCGTCCTTTCCTGTCCATTATGATGGGTGAGTGCTGGATGTACAAACCCATGAGGTTACAGATTGTGCTGGAGTACAGTTCTGCTGCTGTTGATGCCCCACAGTATCTCAGAGATATCCAGTTTGAGATTCTACACCTCTTTAACGTCTGTCCCATGTAGGACGATGATAGTGCCACTCAACACAATGGAGGTTTTTCTCAACTTTAAGCCAAGACTTTGTCTCCAAGAGGAATGTGTCCTGTCCGATACTGTCATGGACAGATACAACTGCAGCTGGTCAATTCATAACAATGAGATCAAGTATGTTTTTCTCCCTTGTTGGTTCCCTCACCACCCACTGCAGACTCAGTTGAACAGCTATGTCCTTCAGGACCTGGCCAGCTCAGTCAGTAATTCTGTTGCAAAGCTAGTTTCGATTGTGGACATTGAAATCCTGTACCCAGAGTACGTTTGACACCATTTTACATCCTCAGTGCTTCCTCCAAATGTTGTTCAACATGAAGGAGAAGTGATTCATCAGCCAAGGGAGGATGGTACGTGGTACTCAGCAGGAGCCATGAGACTTCCTGGTGCCTGGAGTCAATGCAGAATACTCCGAGGGCAAATCCTCCCTGTCTGTGCCACCACCTCTACCTGGTCTGTCCTGCCGGTGGGACCGGACATATTCAGAGATTTCAGGAGAAAGTGAAGACTGCAGATGCTGGAGATCAGAGTCAAGAGTGTGGTGATGGAAAAGCACAGCAGGTCAGGCTGATGAAGGGCTGAGGCTCGAAACATCGATTCTCCTTCTCCCCGGACGCTGCCTGACCTGTTGTGCCTTTCCATCATCACACTCTCGATATCTAGGGAGGTGATGGTGGTATCTGGTCATTGTTTGTAAGGGTTGATTCCATGAGTATGAATATGACAGGCTGTTCCTTGATTGGCCTGTGAGACAACTCTGCACATTTTGGCACCAAACTCCAGATGTTGTTCTGGAGGACATTGCACCATCGAGAGGGCTGATTCTGTGGTTGTATTTTCTCGTGCCTTGTTAGATGCTGAGTGGTCCATCCAGTTTCATTCCTTTGTTGAGACTTTGCAGTGATGAATACCGTGAGTAGCTGGCTGGGCCACTGTCAGGTTGGCAGGATTTTTTTCGCCATTGACAATGGTTCCATGGAGATCAGGAGATTCCTAATTCCAGTTATTTTTTTCTTGAATTCAGATTGCACCATCTGCCAAGATGGGATTCGAACCAGGACTTCAGTCGTTTGTTTTAATATTTTGGATAAAAGTTAAATACATTAGGTATGTTCATTCACTTTAAATATCACTTACCCAGGTTTTGTTTCTTTGTGAAACACTGTCAATCATCCTGTCTCCTCCATTCTTCTCTCGAACAACAAGAGTTTGGAGCACGTGGAGTTTCTCTGTCACCATGACTGAGATAATCCGATCTACTGCTTCCCTCCCTCCCACTAGCCCGCCAAGCCAAACTGCCTCACGTGGTGTTCCCGCTTTTTGTCCTAAACTTGTATCTTTCTCCAATCTCATGTCAAGCCTTATCAGAGCTCATCTTGACCCTTGCCTCACATCTCACTCAACCATAGACTTTCCAACTCTCTTTTCTCCTCCTCTTCATCAGTCTCCCTCACCGATTCACAGATATTGTTCCTTGTTCTGTCTTTTCTGGTTATGTCCTTCTCTCGCATTCTGTGAAAAACTAATATTTGACCTCACAGGTTGTTGGAAAATCCTGCTCTATCTCAACTTTCCCTTTCCTATCTGAATTCCTTGCATTTGATGTCCCTCATGGATCTATCCTTGGTCCCTCCTATATCTCACCTACATACTGCCAGGAGGTGACAAAAGCACCATGTTGGGTTTCACATATGCACTGACGATGCCCAGCTCTCCCTCCCCATCATCCCTCTCCATTACTCTGCTGTTACTCAGTTATCAAACTGCTTAACACATTCCCACGACTCGATTAGGTGCAGTTTCCTCCAATGAAACATTGTAATGGTTAAACCTGTTGCCTGACAAATTCCTTTCCCTTACTGCTGAGCCTCTCTCTCTCACTGGGAACTATGCAGCAGAACTACAATCTTCACAATATTGCTGTTATATCTGACGCAAAGCTGACCTTCTGATCAGACATCTACACAACCCCAAACACCAGGAATTCCAATCTCTTAAACGTTGCTTGTCTCCTCCTCACCCCAGCTCCATTGCTGCTGAAACCCCTGACCCGTGTCTGTGTTGCCTTAAACTTGACGAATCCGAAACAGAACCCTTGATTCTGTGACTGGCTCAGAATCTGGTTTCAGACTCCCCTCTCAGTATTTACCCTAAGACACATCAGTATTTACTCTGTCAAACCCCTTAAGAATCTGGTGGTGCGGTCTGATTGTAGCTGGTGGAAATGGCAGAGGATGATGTGTTGTATCTGGGTGGAAGCTAAGGACTTTGGGGTGGGTGGGGGGGGGTTCTATCTTTGTTGCAGTTGGAGGTGTGGGTTTCAAAGGCAGAGGTGCGGGAAATGGAGGGGATACATTGGATGGTATTGACCACATGGGAGTGGAAATTGCAGTCGTTGAAATAAGGGGCCATTTGGTATGTTCTGGCCTCACTGGAACACTGCAGTAAGCATGAGACAGATGTTGGCCAGGGAACAGGCTCGTGTGTTAAAGTGGCAGGCAGTTGGAAGTTCGGGCTCTGTTTTTGCAGCAGAGCGGAGATCATCAGTCGTCATTTCCGCCAACTCCACTGAGATGCTGCCAGACACAGGTTCCTGTCCCCTCCATTAACAGCTATGCACTATCCCAGTCAGATTGTTATCCACTCCTTTATCTTTCCAAATATCCCGGTCTCTCTTTGGGTTCTGTCCCTGCCTATTATTTACTCTTTAACCCCTATCTCCTGCAGTACAAAGATCTGCAGTTGGTTAAATTGGCCAAGCTAAATTTCCCATAATGCTCAGGGATGTGTAGGTGAGGTGCATTAGTCAGGAGAAATATCCAGTAATAGGGTAGGGGAATGAGTCTGGGTGGGATACCATTCGGAGGGATGCGGTGGAACTTTTGGGCCGAATGGCCTGTTTCCACACTGTCAGGATTCTAATTTTCCCAGCTCCCATCGGTTCTGAGGAAGGGCCACTGGACAGATTTCTGTTCCCAGATGCTGCCAGACCTGCTGAGCTTTCCCAGCACCTCCTGCTTGTTGTTCCTGATTGACACCATCCATCCACCTTCCGGGTTTGATTCAGGCAGGGGGAGGATCCCACCACTGACCTCACAATTGGGTCCAGCTGATTGATGGCAGCTTCGGGCCAATAGGAAAAGGTGGTGGGACTGGTGGACCAAGAGGAACCAGCTGGTTACTCAAACAATGGGAGTGAATGAGGGGCGTGACCATTGGGATGACACGTCACCAGTAACTCCGCCTGTGCAGTGTCACGTGACTCGGCCGTTGGTGAGTGTGGGAAACGGAAACAGGGAAAGGGAGAGTGGCCTTGGAGACAGGGAGATAATGAGTCACTTTAGACTGGGAAGTTATAATTACACTCTGTGCGGTTCTTAAATCTGAATTAGAAACTCTTAATCCCGTGTTTGCAGCAGAAGGGAAAATGGCTGCGGCTCTCAGGTGGTGATCGTTCCTGGGATGTGGCCGCCATCTTTATTGGGGGAAAGGTACAGTGAGGGGCATTCACATGTCCTCTTCCTAGGATGGGGGAGGGGGAAGGTTTGAAGAGAGGCATTTGCACATCAAGCACATACCAAGAAAAAAGTATGTCTTTATATTCCTCCTGTACTGACTGTGAGTTTTGTTTTGTGAATTCATTTTATAGGATATTGAATCAGAATAATTGAGGCTGGGATCTCGAAGCAAGTTTTTGCAGTCAATGTAGTCGCCAGGATTTGAATATCATTGGCATTTAACTGTGGAAGGAGAAAGGTTTGTCTGTTCTGTTTGCGGGAAAATATCTCCAATGTTTTTGTTAAGCAGAAAGATGTACAAATTTGTTGGACTACCTTTTGGGTATGTGCTCTGTTCCGGGCACTGCAGCTGTGGAAGGAGATATTGGCCTGAGAGGGAGCACATACTTATCCAAATTACACCTCGTCTCTTTGTAAGTACTCTCAGATTAGACTCAATCACCCACTTCATAATGTTAACCTGTAAATTTAATATTTTCAATTACCTGCAAACTTCCCATTAAAAGTCCTTATGGACTCAAATTCCAGTACCTTTCCAGGTGGGAGGTTCCAGATTCTGATAACTGCCTGTTCATTCAGAAACTGCTGAGGTCCATGTTGACTCTGGGGCTACAAAGGGCTAAATTGAAAGATGACATGCTGCCCCGAGCTCCTATTGAGATTTATTGGAACAGTACAAGAGGCTGAGGGCAGTGTAGGTGTAACAGGCAATAAAAATGATAGGGCTGCACTGTGAGGGCAGCTTGGCTCAAAGAGAGTGTTTTGGAGTTGGGTGTAAACAGACTGATGTGAGACAGGGAGAAGGTGAAGCTGAAACTCAGTTTTAGTTCAGGCCGTTCAGAAATTCACATGGTCCTAATGTGAACAGTCAGTTTTTAAGTAATACCCGCGGAGTATTTGTTAACAGTTTTTAAATTTTTTTTCCTGAGGGCAGTTGAAAGTTAACCACATTGCTGTGGGTGTGGAGTCACACGTAGGCCAGACCAGGTGAGGATGACCGTTTCCTTCCCTACAGGACATTAGTGAACCAGATGGGTTTTCTAAAAATCGACAATAGTTTCATGGTCATCATTCGCCTTTTCATTCTAGATTGTATTGAATTCGGATGCCACCATCAGTCATGTTGGGATACTAACCCTCTTCCTCGGAACATTGCACACGTCACTCATCTGACAGGAATACCATAAAGCCATTGCCTACCCTTTTTTAGCAATGCTTACGTGTACAATGTGAAATAAAATGCTGCAACGTCCATGTGTCAGCCTCTCCAAAAGGTCAATCAACGGATATTTGTTAGGGGGTGAAATATTTCACGTTTTTTGGGTGGGGGTGGAGATTATTAAACAAAAATGAATCCATATAAAAATCTTATGCCAAGGACATGTAATTTCTGAAGCCGGAGGGGGATTACAGAGACAGGGAGGGTTGTCGGGCCAGAGGGGGATTACAGAGACAGGGAGGGTTGTGGGGCCAGAGGGGGATTACAGAGACAGGAAGGGTTGTGGTGACAGAGGGGGATTACAGAGACAGGGAGGGTTGTGGGGACAGAGCGGGATTATAGAGACAGGGAGGGTTGTGGGGACAGAGGGGGATTACAGAGACAGGGAGGGTTGTGGGGCCAGAGGGGGATTACAGAGACAGGGAGGGTTGTCGGGCCAGAGGGGGATTATAGAGACAGGGAGGGTTGTGGGGACAGAGGGGGATTACAGAGACAGGGAGGGTTGTGGGGCCAGAGGGGGATTACAGAGACAGGGAGGGTTGTGGGGCCAGAGGGGGATTATAGAGACAGGGAGGGTTGTGGGGCCAGAGGGGGATTGTTGTCCAAACATCACTGTGGTGTTCATGGACTGCAGCATTTCAGGGAGGCGGTTAACCAACACTTTCTCCAAGACAAGTGAAGGTGGCTAATAAATGCTGGTCTGTACAGCAAAGGCAACCCCCAGTAAATGAAATCAAGCAGTGACCTCTCTGAGCTGACTTGCTGTGAAGTTAAAAACCTCTCTGGAAATGGAGCGGGCAGAGAAAAGAAACAGTGACTTTTCACAGCTGCCCTCAGAGAGACCTCACCCTTGGAAGTACTCAGAGCCGGGGATCAGCTCAATGAGTTTCAGTCTCTTCAAATATCTATCTTAGTCGGTTTTATTTTATTAAATCTACAATAGTGAGTGAGGTGAGGATTTCTTTTTAATGTCTTATAGTCTCTTGATTAAATATTTAAGATATGAAATGTAAGCATTGCTATTCTCGGGCAGTATTTTTTGAGCAGTAAGACTGTGTCTTTGTCATGGTCTGTAGGATGTTAAGGCGGAGAGATGGCCTGTTGTCGAGTGGTAAGAGTAAAAAGTGAGTTCTGCACATGCTGGAGATCAGAGCTGAAAATGTGTTGCTGGTTAAAGCGCAGCAGGTCAGGCAGCATCCAAGGAACAGGAAATTCGACGTTTCGGGCTAAAGCCCTTCATCAGGAATGTTGTAGAGTGGTGTGCTGTTCCTGTCGGATGTGGAAGATTAGGGAGAGTTTCAATGATCCTGATGATTATGTCTGCAGGAAGTGTGATTGAAAATCCTATTGGAACGCATGGATTGGTGGAGGAGCGATTAAAGGCAGTGAGGAATTGACAGGAGCTGGTGGGTGTGATAGGTGGCAGTCTTAAGATTGTAGGGTACTGCAGACACAGTCAGGTAGATGGGTTACTAGGAAAGCTAGGAGGGGTAGGTCGGTACTGCAGGAGTCTCCTTTGGCTATCCCCATCTCAGACAAGTATACTGTTTTGGAAAATGTAGGTGGTAATAGACTTTCAGGGGAATGTAGCACTGACAGCCAAGTTACTGGTACTGAGACTGGCTTCTAACATAATGTGAGGTATATCCAGTTCCACACGATCAATGGTGATAGGGGACTCTCTAGTCAGGGGTACAATCTGCCGTATCTGCAGCTGACAGTGAGAGATCAGAATGGAGTTGTGCTGCCCTGGTGCCAGTGTCAAGGATGTCTCTCAGAGGGAGCAGAATGTTCTCAAAAGGGAAAGTAACCAGTGGGAGGACATTGTACATTGGTACCAATGGCAGAGGAAGGGGAAAGCATGGGGTCCTGACGAGCAGGGAGATTTGCTAGTGCCACTCGGGAGGCAGTAAACCAGTGAGGGAGTCAGGGTAATCCTAAAGAGATAGTGAGAAAAGAGGTGAGTCTGAGGCTGGTACTGTTCACCGGTCAGACTGTCAAGGCAGGCAAGAGCAAGTCACAGAATGAGGTGGGACGGACCAGTTGCACTGCATTTATTTCAGTGCAAGAGACCTGACAGGTCAGGCAGGTGGGCTCAGGGTATGGTTTTGAACATGGCACTGGGATATTACAGCAATTACAGAAGCATCACTCAGAGATGAATAGAAATAGCAGCTTAATATTCCAGGGTATAGATGCTATCGCAAGGATAGAGAGGGGTCAACAGAGCAGGGAGAGAGGTGTTTTTGATTAGGGATAACATTATATCTGGGCTTCAGGAGGATATTTCTGGGAGTACATGCAGGCTAGTTATTTGGTTGGTACTGAGAAATAAGAAATGGATGATCATCTTACTGGGATTGTATAATAGACTCTCTCCCAATAGTCAGCGGGGAATTGAGACACAATTTTACCAGGTGACCTCAGTTATCTGTAAGAATAATATGGATGCAATGATATGTGGTTTTAACTTTACCAACGTAGCCTCGGAGTGCTGTAGTGTTAAGGGCTTGGATCGAAAGGTATTTGTTCAGTGCGTACGAGAACATTTCTGATTGAGTTTGTAGGATGTACCTACTAGAGAAGGAACAAAACCTGACCTGTTTTCTTTATTCATTCACAGGATGAGGCTGTCACTGGCTCGGCCAGCATTTATTGCTGCGTTTACCCAGAGGGCAGTTAAGAGCCAACCACGTTGCTGTAGGTCTGGAGTCCCATGCAGACCAGACCAGGTAAGGATGGCATTTTCCTTCCCCAAAGGTCATGGGTGAACCACATTGGTTTTTCCAAAAATTGACAATTGGGATTCCTGTCGTTACTAGATTATTTTTTCCAGATATTTATTGAATTCACGTTCCAAAATCTGCCGTGATGGGATTCAAACCCTTGTCCCCAGAACGTTATCTGGGTCTCTGAATTAACTGTCTAGCGATAATTTCACTCCGTCATCGCTGCCTCTTAGAAAATGAGGCAGGGTGAGTGACTGAGGTATTAGTGGGGCAAGACATCAGCACCGAAGATCCCACAGTATTGTGGCTCAGTGGTTAGTACTGCTTCCTCAGCACCAGGGACCTGGGTTTGATTCCAGCCTCGGGCAACTGTCTGTGTTGGAGTTGTCACATTCTCCCCAGTGTCTGTGAGGATTTCCTTCGGGTGTTCCAGTTTGCTCCCATAGTCCAAAGATGTATAAGTTAGTTGGATGAACCATGTTAAATTTCCCATAGTGTCCAGATGCAGTAGATGAGGTTTTGGGATGTGCAGGCAAATCTCTGCCTGATGTGAAAAGATACTTTTGGGGTCTTGGACAGAGGTCAGAGGGAGGTGTGGCCGCATGTTTTACATCCCCCATGGCGGTAAGGGAGGGTCAAGGGTGTGGAGCGTGGGTTGGTGGGAGGGTGTGGACCAATCAAGGAAGGCGCAGCGGGACAGAAATGATCAGGGAGAGTCAATGTGGCTTTGTCCATGCACAATTGGGTCTCACTAACTTGAGTGAGTATTTTGAAGTGACAAAGAAAATTGATGAAGCCAGGCGGTGAATGCTGTTTATATGGACATTCAACATGGTTCCACAAAGCAGACTGGTTAGCAGGGTTAGATCACATGGAATGCAGGGAGAGAAAGCCATTACAAAACTGCCTTGAAGGTAGGAGACAGAGGATGATGATGGAAGGTTGCTTTGCGGACTGGAGGTCTGTGAGCAGCAGTGTGCTGCAAGGATGGATATTGGGCCCTTAAATAAATGACTTAGATGTGAATATATGAGGTATGGTCAGTAGATTTACAGAAGACACCAAAATTGGAAGTGTCATGGACAGTGAAGAAGGTTAGCTCAGAATACAACAGGATCTTGATCAGATGGGCCATTGGAGCAAGGAATGGCAGACGGAGTCCAATTTAGATAAATGTGAGCTGTTGTATTTTGGAAAGGCAAATCAGGGCAGGACTTATACACTTAATGGTAAAGTCCTGGGGAACGTTGCTGAACAAAGAGACCTTGGAGTGCAGGTTTATAGTTCCTTGAATGTAGAGTCACAGGTAGGCGGGGTAGTGAATGCAGCATTTGGTACGCTCCCCGTTATTGGTCAATGCATTGAATGCAGCTGTTGTGACGTCATATTGTGGCTGGACAGGGCACTGATTGAGGCTCTTCTGGAATTCTCTGTTTTCAGTTCCAATCTCCCTGTTCTTGGAATAATGTTGAGAAACTTGAAAGGGTTCAGAAAACATTTGCAAGGACTTTCCCGGGGATGGACGGTTTGAGCTATTGGGAAAGGCTGAATAGGCTGGGACTATTTTCCCTGGAGAGTTGGAGGCTGAGAGGTGATCTTATAAAATCACCAAGGGCCTGGATAAGGTGAGCAGTCATGGACTTTTTCCCAAGTTCGGTGGGTCCGGAACTAGAGGGTACAGGCTTAAGGTGAGAGGGAAAAGGTTTAAAAGGGATCTACGGGGCATCTTATTCATGTTGAGGGCATTGCAAGTATGGAATGAACTGCCAGAGGAAGTAGTGGAGGCTAGTACAATTGCAGCATTTAAAAGGCATCTGATTGGGTACATGAAGAGGGAGGATTTAGAGGGATAAGGGTGAACCGCTGGCAAATGTGACTCCACTAACGCTCTCCGTTATTGGTCAATGCATTGAATACAGAAGCTGGGATGTCATATTGTGGCTGGAAAGGACATTGATTAAGCCACTTCTGGAATTCTGTTTTCAGTTTGAATTTCCGTGTTCTGGGAAGGATGTTGTGAAACTTGAAAAGGTTCGGACAAGATTCACAAAAACGTTACTAGGATTGGAGGATTTGGGCTACAGGGAGAGGCTGAATGGGCTGGGGATATTTTCTCTGGAGAGTCAAAGACTGAGAGGTGACTTCATGGAGATTTATTAAATCACGAGGGGTGTGAATAAGGTGAGCAGCCGGGGTTCTATTTCCTCAGGTTAGGTGGGGCCAAAACTAGAGCACATGGGTTTAAGTTGAGAGGACAAAAGTTTAAAAGGGATCTAACTGGCAACGTTTTCAAGCTGAGTGTGGTATGTATATGGGAGGAGCTACCAGATGAAGTAGTGGAGGCTGAAAAAATGACAACATTTAAAAGGCTCCCAATTGGGTACATGATAAGGAAGGATTTTAATGGATACAGGCCAATAGATAGTAAAAGGGAATCCATTAAATTGGATTCCTTGTTGGCACGGATGAATTGGACCAAAGGTCTGTTTCTTTGATCTTAATAAATTAAGATGAATTCCCACCTTTTGTGGAGAGCTAGCGAAAGCAAAGATAATTATCCTTGGAGCTGAGAAGGTGAGGCAGTGATTTTGATCTGGTGCAGATTTGGTTCCAAGGTCTTAAATTTGCACCAAGAGAGAGAGGAATTGTTAACACTGTCACAATTTTTAGTAACGACTTCCAAGTAACTGGCAAATAATACAAGGTGAAAATGTGAACACTATTTTACTCAGTAAGTTCTGAGCATCTGAAACAGTCTGAATGATACAGATTCAGCAGGTATTCTGAAACAGACTTGGAATTTTTACTTTTTAAGGAAAGATTTGGGGGGCTGATGGCACATGGGAGGGGACTTGGGACAGATTTGCAGCATCTCCAGAGGGAGAGAGTACAGCCCCAATGGGCCGAATAGCCCGCAGCCATTGTGCTCTGTGATACTGCCCCATTCACTGTGAATGATGAAGCTCATCCCAGGGCAGAGAGAGGGAGGAAGGAGCCAACCACTCACTCCTCAATCAGCGCTGGCTTGATTAACGGCAGCTCCAGACCAATGGGAGGAGAGCTGTGTGGTCCTGCAGCCAATGGGAGTGAATGAAGGGTTTGGCCAGCAAGACAACACCTGTCCATGAGCTGTGCAGGTGCATTGTCACTGGGTGGGATAGACAGCAGACACTGGGACAGAGGCTGCTGGACCTGAATTACAAACTCCTTGTAAATTAAAACCAAAAGAACTGCGGATGCTGTAAATCAGAAACAACAACCAGGAGGTTCTGGAAAAGCTCAGCAGGTCTGGCAGCATCTGTGGCGAGAAATCAGAGTTAAAGTTTAAGATCCGGTGTCCTTTCCACAGAACGGATGTTACTGAGAAATAAAAAGTCAGTTTATATGCAGAAGATAGTGTGGGGGGAGGATTTAAGAAGTAAGGGATAGGTGAGGATAGAGTGAGAAGAACAGTTCGATAAAGGAGTGGATAACTATCTGGCCGGGGGAAGGTGACTAGCTGTTAATGGAGACTTTTAGTGGCTAACCATAGGTACTGGGTAATGGCTGGCTGTGAGAGCAAGGCCTGGTGTGTGGGGTAGGGGGTTATGACATGAGGTTGTTAGCCTATGGTTAGCCACGAACTGTCTCCATTGTTAGCTGTTGCCCACCTATATCACTCCACGATTGGAGCTGCAGAGGACACGAACCTTTGGAATTTCCTCCCTAATCCCCTCTGTCCGCCTTAAAGATGTATCTAAAAATCGTTCTCTTTGATCAACGTTTCCATATTTCCTGAAACATTTTAGGAGATTTGTCAATGTGAAAGTCTACATACAATGCAGGTAGTTGTTGTTAATGTCTGACATCAGGAGAAAAAGGGATGAGCCTCTCTCTTATACCTGATGAACAGCAGCAAAAGCCGGAAGCAATGAGCATGCTCCAGCCGACAATGGGCCTACGATGATTGATGTCAGCGCAGGACCAATAAGAGTGGGGGAATGGGGGCTGAGGTGCTAGTTGGTCCTTCAACCAATCGCAGTGAATGAGGGGCGGGAAAATACTCAACCACGTGATAAACTTCACTGACAGCACAGTGTTATTGTGACTAAGGCATTGGAAATGTGTGAAGGTGCAGGGCAGGGGAAACGTAGGACATATTGACCAGGAAGAGAAGGAAATTTTCATGGTATGGGAAGAGAGGTTTTACAGAATTTAGTGCACATTGTAAAACACAAATTTGAAAATCCCAACTTCTGCACCATTTTCCCTCCCTATAATGCATTTTGCATTCCCTAAAAGAGCAACTGTGTGTTTCTCCCTCCACAGATACCATTAATCAATGCCAAAGCCCCATTGTCTGTGGAGAAGGTGATGTTTGACTTCCTTGTACTGCTGCAGTTCGTGTGTTTAAGGTGCTCCCACAATGTGGTTGGGTAAAAAGCTGTTATAGATTATTCACCCAGCAACGTTGAAGAGTTGACAATGTATGTGCACATCAACAACAGTTTTTCTTTTATCATGTTTATAATTCCACAGAAATACTATTGAGAGCTTCTGACATAAGGCCACAGATGGGGATATTAGGTCAGGTGATCAAAATAATTGCCAAATAAACAGGTTTTCAGGAATACCTTAAAGGAGGAAAGCAGGGCTGAGAGGGTTAGGGTGGGAATTCCCGACATTGTTGCCTTGGCAACGGTAGAAACAGTCAGACAGGTGAAGCACTGAATAAACACATTGTTGGGAGTCTGAAAGAAAATGAATTCTCGGGGTCTCACAGGTTGTCTGGTGCAAGGAGACAGGGATGCTCACAGCCAGGAATTACATCAAGGGTGAGAATTTCAAATTGTTGCTTGTTAATAGGAGCCTTTTGATGGATCAACAAGTTTTGGTACAAGTGAGCACTTGGGCAGTAGGATTTAAGATATTCTTGAGATTGCATGTAAGTAAAATGTGGGAGGCTGGCCAGGAGTTTGTTTGGATAACGAAGTCTGGAGATAATCTAGTAACTATACGCCGGTGAGTCTTACCTCTTGTGGGCAAAGTCTTAGAGAGAATCGTAAGGGATAGGATTTATGAACATCTGGATAGGAATAATGTGATCAAGGATAGTCAGCATGGTTTTCAACCCCAGGGCATCAATGTCTACTTCAACAGTTTCCTCATTTCCAATACCCCCACCTCATCCTAGTTTCAAATTTCCAGCTCAGCACTGTCCCCATGACTTGTCCGGACATGTCCGACCTGCCTAGCTCCTTTACCACCTATCCACACTACTCTTTCCTCCCTGAGCTATCACCTTCATCTCCACCCCAACTCACCCATTGTACTCTACGCTCCTCACTCCCCACCCCCAACCTCCCCAAGCTCATCTCTCCATGCTTCAGTCTCTCTGCTTTTATTCCTGATGAAGGGCTTTTGCCAGAAACGTCGATTTCGCTGCTCGTTGGATGCTGCCTGAACTGCTGTGCTCTTCCAGCACCACTGATCCAGGAAATGCTGCCGGGCCAGCGCCACCCTCATCCTGTGAATGAATAAAGGAAAATAAAAGTCTCTACCCAGTGTGAATCTGTACGCGTTCAACAATGCTGTGAACATTTCCAAAGCTAAGATGTATATGTGCAAAACTTTGAGCTGCCAAAACCATTGTTCATTACTTGGCGAGAGAAAGATAAAAAAAATCTTCAAATGTGGCGAGCAGTAAATTGACTGGTGTCTCAGTAGGTTGGATGCCTGAGTGAATTCCTTCCACCCACTCCCACCCCCGCACACGCGCATGCACACGCACACGCACACAGATTTGGTGAACAGCTCCCCAATCTGACTGGTTTGGCTAGTTTCCAGATGGGATGGATTAAGAATTCCCGTTTGGCATTCCCCACATTTCCAGAGTCGGTCCCTAGTGTGGCTGCACTGGTGTTTTGCCATTTCAGATAAATGCTGGCAGACTATGACACACACTGTTAGTCCCCCCCACCCCACCTCCCAAAAAAAGAACCCAATATAAGGCAGTAAATATTATCTCCTGCTGTTGAGGGACAGTCTGTATTGGTCTGAGTAGGAACACTGAGCAGATTTAACTCAATGACAACTTAATCGGTGACCAAAGCAAGTTAGGCAAATCCAAATAAAATACATTATAGCACACAAAGAGGCCCATCAAAACCAAGCTGGCTCTCTGTAGTAGAATCCAAAATTCTCATTCCCCATATGTACCCCAAACTCTGCAAATTTATTTCCCTCAGAACTGATCTAATTGTTTTTTTTATCAATCATTGATCTTCTCTACTTGCACTATCATAATAGACAACATGTTCTGCATATTTCCAGCCAATACAGTCAGTAGAAATACTTACTCATCTCCAGCTGTCTCAAAACCTTATATCTGATCTTAATTCTTGTACCATCATTTATCGAATACAGATATTTTTGTCTGCTATATCTAGGTCTGTTATAATCTTATACAGCTCTAGCAAAACTATATCCAACTTCTTCACCTCAAAGAAAATCGCAATTTCTTCAAATCAATCCAGTGACTGTATTTTCTTCATCAGTGAACCACTCCAGTAAGTCTGTACTCCACCCCCTGAAGATCACTCATATCCTTCATTGTTGGTGCCGATTTTGTTCCACAAATCCAGACGATGCAAATTTTCTGCACAACAGCAGTAGCTTTATTATTGGAGAGCCGGCGAGAATTTCGAAGCATCTCTAAAGTAGCCTAGAGTCGACATGTAGAGACTCTTCTTCATGAATCTCTGCCTTACCCACAGAGACAGTATATTTAATAGGAATTAGACAAAGGCATATCAGTCACATGAGCGACTGTCATTACATAGTTTAAAGTAGGTAATTATGACCGTACAAAGCTTGATGAATGACAATGTCCTGAGATAACGTGTGAATGGATTACAGAAATTGATTATCACATTGTTCATGATTATGTGTTGATGGGAAGAGATTAAAGCAGAAGAGTTCTTCATTCAGAAAATGGGGGATTCTCTTACCTATGCTAATATGGAGGGGAGGTAAGACAAGAGAGCGGGAGGCAGTTTAACAGGGTTTTGCCCAGGCTTTCAGTCTTGTCTGGAAAGGGCAAATTCCTCTGTCTGGGGTTACGGGCAATCCACATGTGTGGCTGCAAGAAGTTCTATTTTGAGATACTGTCAGCCTCCCCCTTCTGAGGTGTTCTCTCTGTATTGTAAGAGCACAGGCCTTCAGTAGATGAAATAATGCCTTTGGCAAGGAGTGTTTAACCCTTGAGACTCCACGGTGTCCGGAAAGAGAAGCAAAAGGTATGGAACTGGCCCCTCTATGGTATCTTAACTTCCTCATTCTGACCAGGAATCTGTTGACCAGAATTGAATGCAATGATTGACTGTGACCTAACGGTCAGCATCTTTTCCGTGAGTTTGTTATCATTCCCCCATTAATGAAGCCCAGCATCACATTTGTTTTACTCAAAACACTTGAGGTTTTCTCTCCTTTAATGATTGGTACACATTGTCCCCCATTCCCGCTGTCCTGCTCTCTGTATCTGTGCCATTCAAATATATATTCCCTTTCGACATTGTTTCTCTCAAAATGCATCAACTTACTGTGTGTTTTAAAGAAGAGACATATTCCACTCAAAACATTATCTCTCACTCCACACATTCTACCCTCTGGAAAACAGAACAGTACAGCACCAGAATAATCGGTCCACCATGTCTGTGCAGAACATGATGCCATTCCAAACTAATTCCACCTGCCTGGACATGGTCCATATCCCTGCCAATCCCTGTCAGCTCATGAGTCTGCCCAAATGCCTCTTAAGAGTTGTGATTTTTTCTGCTTTTCCCATCTCTCAGGAAAGTACATTCTTGTCACTTGCCACCTTCTGTACAAGACACTTGTCTGACACAACTGCCTTTAAACTTGCACAGATGTTGTTGGAAATGCTCAGCAGGTCATGCAGCATCTGTGAAGAAAAATCAGTTAATGTTTCGGGTCTGGTCACCCTTCCTCAGAAACGGGAACTTTAATTTATCTTCATAGAAGCTGCTAGACCTGCTGAACTTTTCCCAAAAATATTTCTGCTTCTGGTTTACAGCATCTGCAGTTGTTTCAGTTTTCATTTCCTTTAAACTTGCCCCCACTCCCCTTAAATCTATGGCCTGTAGAATTTGCCATTTTCATCTTGGAAAAAGATTCAGATTTTTCACTCTGTCTGAGTCTTTCGGATCACCCGCAGCCACTGACTTCCCCAAGACAACAATACAAGTCTTTCCAACCTCTCCCAATCCAGGCAACATCCTGGTAAACCTGTTATCACGCTGTCCAAAGCCTCCACATCTTCCTTTTTATGTGGTGATCAAAACAGCACACAATACCCCAAAGGTGGCCTAATGACAGTTTTATATTCACTCCCCTGACAGAAGAAGGCAAGCCTGCCATCTACCTCCTTCACCACTTTCAGGGAGCTGTGAACGTGCACCTGAAGATCCCTCTGTATATCAATGCTACTCAGGGTCCTTCCGTTTAGTGTATACATTCCTCTTACAATGAGCCTCCCAAAATACATCACCTCACACTTGTCTGGATTAAAATCTATCTCCGTATGGGTTTTCCAACTGATCTCTTTCTTGCTGTATCCTTTGACAACATTCTTCACGATTCAAAACTTCATCAAATTGTACCATTTGAAACTTGCTAATTAAATAGTTTACATTTCCATGCTAATCAATGATATATGATACAGACAATAGATATTCCATTTCTGATCCTTGTCTAATAACATTAACCACAGAACTCCAGTCAGCAATATGCTGTGGAAGGAACATTTCGTTTAGTCAGTCAGTCGGAAAGCATTCCAGGTATTGGTGTAGCACTAGATGTTCCAAGATATTCACAATCCTGGTTAAAACACCCTGAAGCAGATTTTCATTCTGGGTAACCTAGCTGGGGACTCCCCAGAACCAAGTATAAAGCAGTAAACATTATCTCCTGCTGTGGAAGGACAACCTGAGTTGTTCTGAGCATGAACACAGAGTAGATTTACCTTTATGATAATTTAACCCATGAAGACAAACAATCGGAACAAGTTAAGTAAGTACAAAAAGTGGTATGGCACAGAAAGGGGCCCATCAAATCCAAGCTGCCTCTCTGTAGCAGAATCCCTTATTCTCATTCTCCAACTGTCCCCAAAACCCTGAAAGTTTAATTCCCTCAGATCTGATATAATTGTATTCGTTAATCATTGACCATCTCTACTGGCATCACCATAATAGGCAGCATGTTCTGCATATTTCCAGCCAATACAATCAGTGGGAACACTTGCTCATCTCCCACTTTATCAAAATGTTATATCTAATCTTAAATTTTGAGCCATCACCTATCAAGTACAATTCATTTTATTGTCTGCTGTATCTAGATGTGTTATAATCTTATCCATTTTATTCTATCAAGATATATTCTACTTGATTTATTCAAAGAAAATAGCATTTTTTTTCCAAATCAATCCAGTGACTGCATTTTCTTGATCAGTGCACCACGCCAGTAAGTCTGTACTCCACACCCTGAAGATCACTCAGATCCTTCCTCAGCAGGAATCTGTTGACCTAAATTAGATAAAATGATTGACTGTGACCTAACTAGTCAATGAAATTGTTTAATGAAAACCAGGGTCCCATATGTTTTGATCAAATCACTTTGATTATGTCCTCTCTCCTTTAAAGAATTGTACACATTGCCCCCTTCCCTCAGTCTCTACTCTTTGTGTCTGTGCCATGCAAATATATATTTCCTTTCTACATTGCTTCTCTCAAAATGTATCAACTCACGGTGTGTTCTAAAACATATTAACTCTCGATCCACGCACTGTACCCCCTGGACAACAGAACACTACAGCACCGGAATAATCGGCCCATTAGTCTGTGCAGACCATGATGCCATTCCAAACTATTTCCACCTGCCTGGACATGATCCATATCCCTGCCAACCCCTTGCCTGCTTATGTGCCTGCCCAAATGCTTCTTAAGCATTGTGATTGTTTGTGCTTTTACCACCTCTCAGGTGAGTACATTCTAGTCATCTACCACCTTTTGCATAAGAAACTTGCCTGACATAACTCCCTTTAAACTTTCACATCTTATTGGAAATGCTCAGCTGGTCTTGTAGCATTTGAGAAAATAAAAATCCGTTGATGTTTCCGGTCTTTCATCAGAAACGTGAACTCTGATTTCTCTTCACAGCTACTTCCAGACTTGTTGAGCATTTCCATAAACTTCTGTTTTTGTTTCTGATCAACCGCATCTTCTGTTCTTTTGGTTTTTATTTTCTTTAAATTTCCCCTTTTCCCCTGAAATCTATGGCCTCTAGAATTTGTCATTTCTACCGTGGAAAAAGATTCAGATTATAGAACATAGAACAATAAAGCGCAGAACAGGCCCTTCAGATCTCAATGTTGCACCGACCTGTGGAATTTTCTCAACTCGTCCCCTACACTATCCCAAAATGATCCTTGAGCTTATCTAAGGATTATTTAATCTCCCTAGTGTGGCTGAGTTGACTACCTCAGCTGGAAGGGCATTCCACACACTTACCACTCTCTCTGTGTAAAGAATTTGCCTTTGACCTCTGTCTTAAATCTATCACCCCTCAATGTTTAGTTGTGCTTTCTCGTACAAGCTGACGACATCATCCTAGGGAAAAGACTTTCACTGTCCACCTTATCTAATCCTCTGATTATCTTATATGTCTCCATCAAGTCCCCCCTTAGCCGTCTTCTTTCCAATGAGAACAGATCCAAGTCTCTCAGCCTTTCTCGTAAGGCCTTCCCTCCAGACCAGGCACCATCCTGATAAATCTCCTCTGCACCTTTTCCAATGCTTCCACTTCCTTTTTGTAATGGGGCGACCAGGAGTGTACACAATATTCCAACTGTGGCCGCACCAGCATTTTGTATAGTTGCAGTATGATATTGTGGTTCCAGAACTCAATCCCTCTCCCAATGAAACCTAACACACCAGATGCCGCCTTTACAGCACTATCCACCTGGGTGGCAACTTTCAGGGATCTGTGTACATGGACTCCAAGATCCGTCTGCACATCCACACTCCCAAGAATCTTTCCATTAACCCAATATGCTGCCTTCCTGTTATTCTTTCCAAAGTGCATCTCCTCACATTTAGATGCATTGAACTCCACTTGCACCTCTCGCAAGAAGTGAGACAAATCAAACATGATATAAAGATCCAACAGAGTCACTAAATTCATTTGGACATAAAGGGACATGATTATCTTGTATGTCAGTGAGCAAAGGTTTCAAACAACATTGTGTGTGGTCAAGCACCAACACACACACACACACACACACACACACACACACACACACACACACACACACACACACACACACACACACACACACACACACACACACACACACATATAAGAAGGTGAGTGTTCCAGTGAACTGACTGCAGAAATTATTTAACATTATCCAGTTAACAATCTATAAACATTCACAGACAGAGAAGCCATAAATATGTTGTGTTTATGGGAAAGGATTCACCAGATCATCCAACTTGGAGATATGTGAGGTGATCAGCACAATGGAAATATCTGGATTGTGAGAAGGATTGAAAATTCACAGACCTACTGGAGACTCATTGACAAAGACATTCTGTGTGAACAGATTTCTTTTGTCATCCAGCTTCATGCCACCCCAGTGGCTTTACACTGAGAAGAGACCTTTCCCCTGAGTGTAGGAAAAAAAAGTCTGTAAAGGTCTTAAATTCAATGGTCTTTATTTAACTTCACTCTTTTCACATGGGGGAGAAGTCGTTCAGCTGTTCCAAGTGAGGGAAGGTATTCACTTGGGGATCCAACAGTGCTTGCTCTTTCTTCCTTGATAAGAGACTCAAGCATTTTCCCCACTACAGATATTACGCTAACTGATCTATACTTCCCCATCTTTTGTCTATCTTATTTTTTAAACAGCGGCGCCACTGTATTCCAATCTGCTGAAGAGCCTCAGAGTCTGGCAAATTAGGAAGATTACTGACAGTGCACATGCTCTATCCCCCGCTGTCTCTTTTGGCACGCTGGGGTGCATTACACCAGGACAGGAGACTTACATATCCTTAGCTCCATGGGCTTGCCCAACACTAGCATTCCGTAATCATGTTTGTTTCCAGGTCCTCACCGACTCCAACTCTTTGGCAATCTCTGGCGTGGTATTAGTGCCCTCCACTGTGAAGACCGATGCAAAATACCTGTTAATGTCTAAGCCACTTCATCACATCCCACAAGTAAATGCCCCTCCTCATCCTCTGAAGGATCAACATTTACCTTAGACACTCTTTTTCATTTAAAGATTTCATAGAAACGTCTGCTATCTGTCTTTCAATTCTATGATACATCTTTTCTCTCCTGTTCTTTCCTACGGTTATTTATCATTCTTTTTGTGGCTTTCTTCTGATCTTTTACGCTTTCCCAATCTTCCAGCTTCATGCTGTTTTTGACCACTTTGTATGCCTCATCGGCCAATGTGAGCGATGGGGAGGGAATGGGAGGGAGAGGTGGCGAGAGAGGGGAAGAAGAGAGGGTGGAGGTGGGGAGGTGCTGACATAAGGGGATTGGGGAAAGAGGCAGGACAGAGGAATGAAGGGGTGGAGAGAGGGCTGTAGGAGAGAGCTGGGATTGCTGGGTGAGATTAGGAGGAGAGATGGAAGGAGAGGGCAGGAGGAGTTGGGTAGGAGAGGGAACAGGTGGACAGGGGGTGAGAAGTGAGGGGTGAATGGCGTGAAGAGGAGTAGAGGGGTGGAGGGTGTAGGGGAGGGGATTGTAGAAGAGAAGGAGAGGAATGAAGGAGAGCAATAGAGGTGGGGAGCAGGAAGAAGGTGGAGGATGGGGAGGAGACAGCGAATGAAGTGGGGGGACGAGTGATGGGGAGGAGGGGGGAAGGAGAGAGGGGAGGAGAGAGGGGAGGAAGCGAGGACGTAGGGGAAGTTTTGGTTTGTGAGGCGAGGGGGAATTTAGGGTGGAGTAGGAGAGAGAGGGGTTGGCGAAGGGGTTGGGAGGTGGAGGAGAGACGGACATGAGGAGTGGAGGATGTGTGGAGGATTGGGGAGGAGAGAGGTGAAAATGAGGAGGAGGGGAGGACGGTAGGAGGTGAGGATGAGGAGAGAGTGGGGGAGGAGAGGCGGAAGTGTGGCAAGGAGGGGGAAGGTGAGGAGGGAAGGGGAGCAAAGACAGGGAGGAGAGCTGGGGAGGAGAGGGCAGGAGAGATGGGAGAGTAGAGGAGAGGACAGGTGGGAGGAGAGGATACGAGGGGAGAACATAGGCGGTAGGGAAAGAGTTTGGGAGAAGGGGTTCAAAAGATGGGGACGGGACAGGGGAAGAAGTGGGTGTGCAGAATAGGGGAGGAGAGGGCGGAACGGATGAGAGGAGAGGAGGGGAGGTAAAGAAAGGAGAAGGTGGAAGAAGAGAAGGGGAGACAAGAGGGTGTGAGGAGAGAGCGAATGAGGATAGAGGGGAGGGGGAGAGGAGACAGTGGTGAGGAGTGAGAGGAGAGGGAAGAGTGAAGAAGGGAGAGGAGAGAGGGAGGAAGAGGGTGAGAGGGGATGAGAAAAAAGGGGAGAGGAGAGAGTGGAGAGGTGAGCAGGAGGGGGAAAGAGGAGAGGTGTGAGGAGGAGGAGAGAGGAAAGAGGAGAGAAGGAAGAGGGGAGAGGAGAGAGGGGAGAGAAGAGAGTGGAAAGGAGACAGTGGCGAGGAGTGAGAGGAGTGAGTAGCGACGAGTGAGAGGAGGGGGAGAGGGGAGAGGACAGAGTGGAGAGGGCAGAGTGGAGAGGTGAGCAGGAGGGGGAGAAAGTAGAGCAGAGGGGAAAGGTGAGAGGGGAGAGAAGAGAGGGTAGAGGAGAGGGGAAGAGGAGAGAGGAGATGGAAGAGATAGAAGAGGGGAGAGGAGAGAACAGTGAGGAGAGAGGAGAGGAGAGAGGAGGGAGCAGAGAGCAGAGGGGGAGAGGGGAGAGGAGACCATGATGAGGAATGAGAGGAGAGAGCAGAGAGGAGTGAGACGAGAGGGGAGAGGAGGAGAGGGGAAAGGGGATGAGGAGAGAGGGGAGGGGGACAATAGAAGTGGAGAGGAGAAAGGGGAGAGCAGAGATGAGAGAAGGGAGGGAGAGCAGGGAGAGGATACAGTGGTGAGCAGTGAGAGGAGAGAGTAGTGAGGAGTGAGAGGAGAGGGGAGCGGAGTGAGGGAAGAGGGAAGAAGGGAGAGGAGAGAAGGAGGAGGAGGGGAGGAGATGAGGAGAGAGGGGAGAGGAGAGAGGGGAGGGGGAGAGTGTGGGGGAGGAGAGAGGGGGTGAGAGTGATGGGGCGGAGAGAGACGGGAGAGAGGGGAGGAGAGAGAGTGGGAGCAGAGGGGGAGGACAGGTTAGGGGGAGGATGGAGAGGTGGAGGAGAGAGAGGGGAGGAGATGGGAAGGATGGAGAGGGGGAGGAGGGTGGAAAAGAGGGGTGAAAGAGAGAGAGGGGTGGATGAGTGAGAGGATGAGACAGCGAGGCAAAGCAGTGTGTCAGAGAGGGGGAGGAGGAGAGTGGGTGAGGTATGGGAGCGAGGAGGAGGAGAGCAGGGGGATATTAGCGGGGAGAGAAGAGGTGAGGGGGAGGAGATGGTGGCGTGGAGAGAGGGATTGGACAGCAGGAGGGGTGGGAGCAGAAAGGGGTGGTGAGGAGAGTTCGGGAGGACAGAGCGGTTGGAGGTGAGGAGGAGGAGATTGAGTGAAAGACAGAAATGCAGATGGGTGGGACGGTGAAAGTGGGGGAAGAAAGTGTGGAGAGAATTGGGAAGAAGGGTGAGGGCAGGGTGGCAGAGGAGGGGGGAGTAGGAGACCGGGGGAAAGAGATGGGTGGGAAGATAGGTAGGAGAGTAACCCACCCAGTCCTTTCTCCACCTGACCAGTTCACCTAACCCTATGGGCAACTCCCCCATGACCAGTCCACCGTGACTTACACACCATTGTGCCGGGTGAGGAAACCCAAGCAGACACTGGGGAGAATGTGCACACTTCACACAGACAGTCGCCTTGGGCAGGATTTGAACAGTGTCCCTGGCACCGTGAGGCAGCAGTGGTAACCACTGAGCCACCGTGCGACCATAAGAAGAGAGAGAGAGATGAAGAGGGAGTGGGGGTAGAGAGAGGAGAGAGGGGAGACAGAAGAGTGAGGGAAGAGAGAGGGGAGAGAGAAGAGAGATGGGAGAGACGAGAGAGGTGTGGAGAGAGGGAGAAGAGGAGAGGAGGATAGAGAGGTGAAGAAGAGGTGGAGAAGAGAGAGCAGAAGAATGAGAGTGTGAGAGTGAAAACAAAAGAGGGAGAGAGAGAGAAGAGAAAGAGAGACTGAAAGAGAGAGAGATAGAAAAGGCAAAAAGGGAACAAGTGACCTCCAGCCCACAGTCTGTCACAGTCAGACAGAGACAGTAACAGGGCAATACTCCCCAGGTCAGCCCGTATGGCGTGAGGGAAATGGCTGACTGTGCTAGGTTCAAATAATCCCAGAGTCTATCACTCAAACCCCATCTACTCCCCAAACTAGTTCTTCCTGTCAGCTCCCAACTTCCTCTACCTGGAACACACCTCCCCCCAGGTATGGGACACAACAACAATCAACTAAGACTTTGGTAAAGATCGTCAGGGAGGATATGATGGAGAAAGTGTATGCAGTGATTAGTAATGACTGAGGATGCAACACTCAAACGCCAATTATTTCCTATTTCTGATGAATCAATTGATCGTGTCAGATTTTGAATAAATGTTTATTCGGAGTTTCCTGTCTGTGAATCTTATTCAAATATTCAAAGAAGTTTAATAAAGGCAGGGTCAGTCCAGGTGAGATAGCAGACAGACAAATAATTCCCTTTGTTTGATGTTTTTGTGTGTATATCCTTCCTTGCAAACCTCAAAGAAAGAAGCTTCCAAGAAACATCACTATTAGGGCAGAGAGAAAAGAATAATCGAAATAAAGTAAGAAATTGTCTCTAAACATGAACATTATTTCTCTCTCCCAAAACTTGCCAATCCTATTGGGTTCCACCAGTAACCTCTCTTTTATTTCAGAAACTCACATTATCCTTCCCCCTGGCCAAGGGTTATCAACATACTCAAAACAGAGATTATCACACATTGTGCTGGATGGAAGGGTCCTGAGAGGGGATAGGCTCATTCGTTTACCAGACAGTTTCAGGAGTGATTTATGATGCGATAGAGCAATTGCAGTTGAAGCGAGATGCGACAGAGCTTATTGGCTTATAGTTGATGTAGATCAGGAAGAAAAAAAATTGTTCACATTAGCTAGAAATATGGATGATGAGATAAAAATATTAAGATTTTGGATAGATTGACAGGGAGGATTTGATGAAGTGGATATATGGAAGGGATTCAATACCCACTGTATCTTAATTTTGTACATTTGGACTGAACAACCTGAAGTACTGTATTTAATTTCCAATTCTGTCAAGCCGTGGGTTTGAATTATCCCAGTACCAGAGTCATAGTGATGTAGCTCAGGCAGTCACATTGAAGGGCCTGGGTATCTTACAGTTTGTGATGGTTCCTTTCCCTCTGGGTGTTTGCAGACCCCGCAAGCTCTCTGACACTCTCGGTGATGAAAGCAGGAAAATTGGTGCAGACTCTGAAAACAGTGAGAGCTCCAGCTGTTCCATCGACCTTCAGATCCCCGCTAACCTTCCTGCTGTAGGGAAATCGGCACGCCTGGTTGGTGACAGGCTGTGTGGCTCAAATGGTCAGCAGCGGGCTGCAAGATAATGGTTGGTAGTTTGAGATCATCCAGGTACAGAGCTTTGGTTGTTCCAGAACAGACTATGGGAATACCACCCTACCTCTATTTAAATCGGAAAATCCATGGCAAGCTTGATTTGCAGCCCAAACCATTGATGATCCTGTAACATAGGGACAAACACAATTTTCTCTCCAGACCCCCTCTGTCAACATAAAGTGGCCACTGCAGCTCCCAGCACAGCTCTGGGACACAGCTTACAGAAACTATTCCCCCCCACCATGAATGGCGCTTCCTGTGTGAAAATCTTTACTTTTAATACGGTAACGGTTGCAATCCAACCCCTGTCCCCAAGATTAGAAGCTGCAGGATTTTGTGATGAGAACAGTGTAATGAAGTTGAAGACGTGCCCTCCACCTTTAAATGAGAGTGAATGCTGTTCGGAACTGAGCGCTGACAAATACCTGTGATGACCAGCTCGCACTCTCAGCGTGTACTGGAAAATTGGACAGATGTAACGTTTGGCTGTGAAATAAACCTGAGTTGGTTGCTATTTGCAAACAATTCCGATTTTAACAATCATTTTAAATTATGCCTCTGAATACTAAAATCCAATCGCTCTTGAATTTAGAGTTTAGAAACACTGCAGAACCGAGGACTTCCATAATGTTTCCCCCACTGACCATTCCCCATGAAACATGCCCAGGTCCTCAGCTGAGGATTTTTGTTGGGAACCTTTGCTCCTTGGCTTTGAACCAGGCCGCCTGCCCAAGGAAAGCAAATGTGGTGCTACATTTAATGGAAGGATCAGACCACGGTGACCCCACTCTGAAACAGAATGGCCATCAGTGCTGTCCACATCTGTGCATATTCAGAACCAGGTTGGAGAAAACCGTGACAATGTTTCACACAGTAATGAAACGGGATTGTATTCCTTTTCACCACTCGAGCATGTATGAGCGAGCAAATTCAAAGCCAGGTTTGCTGATGTGAACAGCAAGTTGGAAAGCTCTGCTCACGTCAGTCTGTACGGCTGCCATCGGGAATAAGGATATTCTTGCCCGATTTTGAAGTGGGGAGTTTTGAAGTGAGGTGACTCCAACAGCCACGACACTACAGGAAGCATCTCCACCAGCAGCTGGTGTCCAGAGTCGGCCAGCACTAAAATATATAGTTGCTCAACGTTTCACCTTTCTGTCTCCAGGAGTTGGTCATTCTCCAGCGTAACTGGCATCATTAAAAAATTAAGAAAATTATGTGAAATTGCTCAAACAATATAGGCCAGGATGCTGTCAGGGGTGCACAGTTTGGAATGTAGTGCAAGTCTGAACGTGGGCATGACCTTAAGGAAGGTTTGTCAATGGAATATTTAAGTTTTTGTTTTCGGCAATGTGGGGTGAGTTGAAAAGGTTGAGAGCATAGGTTTAAGGTGAGACGGGTAAAATATAAAAGGGATTGAGGCACCTTTCCCACACAGAAGGTTGTGTGTGTGTGGAATCAGCGACCAGAGGAAGTGGAGGAGGCTCGTACACTCAGAAGATTTCAAAGGCATCCGGATGAGTTTCTGGATAGGGTGGGTTTAGTGGGATAGGGGCCAGATGCTGGGAAATGGGAGTTTGTTTAAAATGCATTTCCCGAGATATCGAAGCATAAATACTGTTCTGGGGGCAGTCCGGTGCAATCAGACGTAAACGGTTCCCAGATCCTTCAGCAGAACAATTCCAAACTGCGCTCCCAACTTAGTGCACCGCCACCTCCCAAAAAAATCTGAAATGAGGGAAAACAAAGAACCGAACATGAACGAGCCATGAAAAGTGAAGATTCCCAAACAGTCTCGATTAGATTAGTTTGTTCATCAGATCAACAATGCGGCAGTGCTTTCAGCTCACGTTTCCAGGATAGAAATGAAGGAAATTAGAGAAATTTAAGACCATATGACATTGCAATTAACTGGAATTATTTCTCCATTCACTAGAACACCAAATAATGATAAGTAAAGTCGCTGCAGGATTTTCTTTCACACCAGCGATGAAATCCCAATCTCCAATCGGTTTCAGTGGAAATAGTGAACAACACAACTTGGCCGGAACATGATGCAGCAGTGGAACCGCTTGCGGTCCGGGCTTTTCCTGTGGGAGGCGAATGCGATCACTCCAGCATGGACACTGGCGCATTGGAGAGGATGCATTCTCTCAAATCAGAGATACATTTACAATAAGCAAAGTAAGCTATCGTGTTGTAATTTAAATACAGTTCATTAACATGCTGCAGTAAAACCAGCAAAGCACACAAATAGTCAGATTCGAACACAATACTCATTAGAAATATAAACTCAACACAGCATCTCCGACCACTCGGCCACAAGACAAGCCCCCCACAATCGGGAATTTTCTTACACTTTCAATGGTGCGCCTGCAAAACAACAGAATCACAGTCCCGGGAAAGAGTTCCAGATCCCTGCCCTGCTCGCACTGCTGCTGGGATCTGCCCAGCTACAATATCAATTTTGCAGCAGATAATGATAACCCATCAATCCACACAATAACCAATGAGAAGCTGATCTACCTTCTGAGACTCGTTTGAGCCACAAATCTAAGGTCTGTATGAGAGAATGGAAATTCGAATCTGATTCAACAAAGAAACCAAGAGCTGCGTGACATGACTTGGAATTCAATTGTTGCTTTGGGAAATGATTGCATCCGTTGCTCGAAACAGAACAGTTTTCACGTTTACACGGAACATGAAACACACCGGACTACAGGGAAAATGCACAAAGCCGCACAGACCGTGCAGCAGACTTACGGTTTCGAAGTCTGTTTTGAAGATTAAACGTCCCAAAGAATGTTCTCGACCTGAAAAATGGAGGTAGCATTACTATCCGAGAAGGACAGATCACATTGTGAGGATGCACACACCTCAGTGCCAGTACGAGTTGGCGTTTTCCTTGTCTTTTACCTGAACCGTGAAACTTGCTGCAGAGATGTCTACACCTGGACATGAGCCACACGGCAGCCAGCTGAGGTGGACACCAGTGTGGGAATCGATGGGAAGCGACTCAGAAAGTTTATTAAATTCTCTCGTCCTCATTAGAGATGCAGTTTCTGTTCACGTCAATCTAAAAGGCAGTTTCGGAGTATATTATCAGATGTCAAAAGGTGATTACGCCATCCCACAACCCAGAAGATGTCAAAGAGGTGCTAACTGTATCTGAGTGCTCTTTGTTCTCGATGCTAAACGTGAGACAGTCCGAGGGCATGAGTAATTTCATAACTAATATCAGGGTAATTCCAACCTACTCTTTCAAACATGCTGCAGTCTTAGAGCACCAGCACAGACATTTTGAGAAGCTCGGCACTTCCCCACAGCACAGTTAATTCCCCGGGAACCAAACACATTTTCCGTTTGCATTGAACATCAACAAGGCGGGCACGAAACCAGCATTTCAACAAGCTGTTGGAGGTGACCAGCAGAAACGGCAGCAGCTCGACACGAAACAACGCCACTGTCGAAACGGGAAACTGGGTAGCCTGATAGACCGCTCGATCACACTTCTCCGGCGTCAGCAATTGTCTCCTGCATAACAAAAAGTGCAAAGTCACACGAGGTGATTTGGAAACTCGAGCATAGGTTTAGGGTGAGTGATCTGAAATAACAAAGGACCCGAGGTACATTTCCCACACACAAAGTTTTGCGTGTATGGAATGAGCTACCAGAGGAAGTGGAGGAGGCTATGGCACTCAGAAAATTGCAATGGTAATCGGATGAGTTTCTGGATAGGTTGGCTTTACAGCGACTGAAGCCAAATGCTGGGGAACGGGACTTCTTTAATTTTGGCTATGTGGTGAGCATGGATGAGACACACCGAAGTATCTGTTTCCAAGCAGTGTACCCCAATAACGTTGTGTTGCCTACACCGGTTTTAAAGGATTACGTTTTAGCGGAGCTTGCGGTCGCAGTCTGTGGCACAATCATTTAGTCTGTTCGACTGCTCACGGGAAAGGTAGTATTGTGAAACACTGCAGAAACGAACGACTTCCTTACTTTTGCTCCGACTGACCATACTTCGTGAAATTTTCCCAGATCCTCAGTTGAGGATTTTTGTTGCTGAAAGTTACCTCAGAACCTGTATTAACTCGTAATGTATTGAACGAATCTCAAACAGAAAGCATTTAACACGGAACACAAACAAAACGGGCATACCTAATGCATGTTCAGACACAGCGAAGCATGAATGCTAAATGTGAGACAGTCCGAGGGCATGAGACATAAAGTAATCTCACATCTAACAACTGGGCAATTCCAAACTACTCTTTCAAACATACTGGAGCCTTAGTGCACCACCACTTCCCAGACAATGCTGAAAAGCGAGAAAGAACGAATATCGTAAGTATGGGCCATAAAAAAGTGAATTTCACCAATCACAGTCTCGATTAGATTACCTTTCCTTTCCGATGTCTCCAGGACGGAAATGAAGGAAATGGGAGATATTCAATAACATATGCATTGGAACGATTTACCCATTCGCCAGAAAGCCAAATATCGATGAATCGACTCACCGCAGGACTTTGTTCCACAACAGCGATGAAATAGCAGCCTCCATTCGATTCCAGTAACAACTCAACTTGCCTGCAATGTAAAGTGAGAGTCGAGGCGATTACCATCACGACAGTAGAGAAACGTTGCAATAGTCAGTACGTTTCCATCCATGCAGCATTTTAACAAGTTGATCAGCTGAAACAGCAGTGATGGGATTCGAACCCACAACCCTGCCGGGACTGTAGCCTGGCTCCAGCACCTTAGACCGCTCGGCTACACTTCCAGACAGTTGACCCACGCCTTTCTTGCATTTCGAATTGTGCTCCTGCATAACCACACATGCAAAGTCACATGAAAAGGGTTCCATGGTCCCTCTCCGACTCGCACAGCTGCTGGGATGTGCCCGGCTACAATGTCAATTTCGCAGCAGATAATGAAAGCCCATCAATCCAGTCAAAAATCAATGGTAAGCTGAGTCCATCTTCTCAGACTCTTTTCAGCTACAAATGTATCTGTGAGTGCGTGAGAATATATGTTCGGTTATGAATTGGTCAAATAACCATGAGCTGCTTGACATTACTTCAATTTCGATTCTTGCTTTGCTGAATGACTTCACCCATTGCTCGAAACAGGACAACTTTCACGTTTACAAGGAACATGAAACACACCGGACTACAAGTAAAATGCACAAAGCTGAGCAGGCCGTATTCCACATCATACCGTTCACTATAGTTTCAGTCACTGTGTCTGTTTTGCAGGTTAAACGTCCCAAAGAATGTTCTCCACCCTAAAACCGGAGGTAGCATTACAATCCGAGAACGACAGATCACATTGTGAGGATGCTCTGACCTCGGGGCCAGTTTGAGATGCCACATTCCTTGCCTTTTACCTTAACCGTGCAATTTGCTGCAGGGATGTTCACACCTGGACATGAGCCACATCGACAGCAACTGAGTTGGAAACCTGTGTGGGAATCGACGAGAAGCGACTCAATAAATTTTGCTAAATTCCATGTTGCTTATTAGAAATGCAGTTTTTGTTCACGTCAATTCAAAAGGCAGTTTCTGAACATAGTAACAGAAGTTACTACTCACCCCACCCCCACTCCGGAAGAGGTGCTGACTGCACTTGAGTGCTTTTTGTTCTCGATGTGAAGAGCTCTCAGGCATGAGTCACCTTCACGTCTCTTGTTGCTGAGTGACTCACAAAGAAGGAGTTTCACCAGAGCTGCAACTGCCTCACTTTCCCACTCGCCCTCCCGTTTACATTTTCCTGCTCGTCAGTGATTTAAAGAGAACCAAAAGGATGCGATGTCATTCTGTAGCCTCTCTGTCAATTCCTCCGTTTCAGTTCCAACATGGCTTAGATCTCGGGGCTCACCTTAATACGAGCGACGCTATGAAAGCATGTGTCCAGAGGTTCCTCTGAGAGTGTAATTTCTTTCATTGCTGTTGCTGATTGAATGAGTCACTAACGTGCGTACTGATCCAAACCATGATTCAGGACCTCTGCTGCCAATTCTCGCACGTTGAATAACGACAGAGAGCTTCCAACTGAGGCCTTGCAGAGAGGACATTGCCGTACATTTGTCAGACAGACTAGTTCAGGAATCCGTGGTGCGCTGTGACACCAGCGTATCTGCTGCTTCCCTGTCTTTGAACCAGGCCGCCTCCTCAAGCAATGCAAATGCGGTACTGTTCTACGTGGAAGGGATCAGAACGCGGTAACTATACTCTCAAACAGAATGGCATATGCATTCACCGCAGGACCTTATTTCACAACAGCGATAAATTAACAGTCTCCATTCGGTTCTAGTAAAAACTCAATTTGCCTGGAACGTAAAGCAACAGTCGAGCTGTTTGTGACTTTCTGCGTGGGAGGCTAACACCATCATTACTGCAGAGACACCTTGCAATTTTCAGCACTTTCCCACAGGATCCGGGTTAATTCCCCAAGAAGCTAAAACAAGGTATTTTGAACATCAGGGATAGCAGCAACTGCTTCAGAGGAGTTGACCGCAGAAATGGCAGAGGTGAGATTCGAACCCCTTTCGAGACTGGAATTTAAACTCAGCACCTTTGACCACTCGGCTACACTCGCACTCAGCCGCACTTTCCATTTCCTTGCATTTCCAATTGTACTGCTGCACAACAACAGATGCAAAGTCACATGAAGAGTGTTCCATGGTCCCTCTCCGACTCGCACAGCTGCTGGGATGTGCCCGGCTACAATGTCAATTTCGCAGCAGATAATGAAAGCCCATCAATCTGCTAAATGATTTCACACATTGCTCGGAACAGGACCACTTTCACGTTTACAAGGAACAGGAAACACATCGGACTACAGGGAAAATGCACAAAGCTGAGAAGTCCGTGTTCCACATCATACCGTGCAGCATAGTTTCAGTCACTGTGTCTGTTTTGCAGGATAAGAGTCGCAAAGAATGTTCTCCACCCTAAAACCAGAGGTAGCATTGCAATCCGAGAACGACAGATCACATTGTGAGGATGCTCTCACCTCAACCTGCCTGGAACATAAAGCAACTGTCGAGCTTGTTGCGATTTTCCACGCGTGAGGTGAACATCATCGTAACAGCACAGATACTTTGAGAAATTCGGCATTCTCCCTCACCACAGTTAATTCCGCAGCAGGCAAACCCATTTTACTTTTGAACATCAATACAGCGGTGATCGACACAGCATCTTAACGTGCTGCAGTGTTGAAGATGATTGGCTGAAATGGCAGTGTTGGGATTTTAATCCACGCCGTTGTCGAGACTGGAACCTGTATCCACCGAATTTCCCACAACGGGAACAATTCCCAAACAGCGGACTGAGATGGGAAAACTCAAAGTGTTATGAAAATTTATAATTGATTCCGCAGGCACTGCGGAGATCAGTCATTGAGATTGTTCAAAATTAAAATTAAAAGATTTCTACGGATTAAAATCAAAATAAAAAAGTTCAGGGGTTAGTGGACGGACATATTGCAATTATATTAGTAAATAACTAACTCATCTTAGTAATGAGCTTCTCATCAATTTCCTCATAGAACGTTGGAACCACTGGCAAAGGCGATCATAAATTCCAGGTAACAGCCGTGGAATCATAGATACTCGTTTTCCCATCCGTTTTGATACAACCAGGAATGTGGCGGTAAGCATTAATGCGTGGATCCATTGTAGCAAGTAATCAGTGGATGGTATCTCTCTGCCAATGTAGTAGGCTGTGTTGAGTGGAGGTTTAAACTTGGCCATCACATGGAGCAGCTTCAATTTGTCATTGTGTTGAAGTTTCAGGATGGAAGGCGATTTTGAGCAAAGCCAAGTTGACTGGAAAGTACCAGTTTTTTTGAATTGAGATACAACGTTTTCTGGAAAATGACTCATTACCAACAAACAAGCTGCAAATTTTTAAAACGTGACAACATGTGTGGACAGAGAACCGAAAATACGTTTTCAACAAATGGATGGCGTTTCCCATGCACACTGCGTTAAATTCAGAGAAAACAAAACATGTTGACCACGTTTCGTGTTATTCAATTTGCTGTAAACTCGCAAAAGTCATTGTAATAATCAAAAATGAATTATATTGATCACATGGGACCGTTCTAATATTGCATTCAGTTCAGGTCAGAGTTTCTTTCAGCTTAACATTGTGTGCTGTACGAAAGAACAGAGGTCTATAAAAGACAAAAAAAAGACAGAGCCAACTTTGAGAATTTAATGGATGGAGATCAGAGAACATGAAATATACGTAACATAATGTAAACGTGGTAAAATATTTAAAGTAGGTATTATGTCTCCTATCAACAATCCAATTCCTTCTCATTAGGAAGTAACCTTTGTTTGCAATCTTGTAGAATATCAATTCCATTTACAATGTTTCACGTTGAATAATATGCCACTCCTTTCAAATTCATGAACATTTTATATACCATCTTATCCAGCTGAACGTGTTCATGAGAAGTCTTTTTTTGATAAGTCAACAAAATTCGAAATTTTTGCACACACTTTGACTTTCTCCCGACTTGTGTGCTTATTCATGTGTCTTTTAAAATCTGGACTCAGCTTCTATCATTCTTTCTGGAAATTCGTTCCGGATTTAAATAGCTCTTGAGCAGAAGAAACTCTGATCCAAGTTTTTCTGGATCATTGACGAATGGTTTTGTATCTGAGACTCCATTTACTTATTTACACGAAAGAGGGAATACCGCTGATTTAGTCACTTCAAACTTTGTGTTATGTGAAAGATGTCTTTCATTTAGTACGGAAGCTTGCATGTTTCTGGTACAGCATTTTCAAAATCATGTGAATAAAATCCCTTATTCTGTCTATCATCCTCTAATGTTTCTGTGCCTCAGTAAACCTCAACCCTGAGTTTCCTCATGCCTTTCTATACAGGAAATTGCGGCTGTGCCCTTTCGAATGTTTTTAGTTTTTTGTTGGAGAGTGAGGACAAGGATTACAAATAATACTTGCACTGAGTCTGACCTTTAGATTTATCAGTTACACTAAGAACTCTTTGCTTTGTAATATAATTTCCTTACTCATAAATCCAAACAACGTTCATTATTATTTAACCAGATCATGAACAACCTCCCCATGAAAACTTCCTTTGTAATTCCAAGGAATTTGGGAAAAAGTTTGTAAGGCCAGCATCCCTAAATCCCTTCGAACTGAGTGAGACTCAGCTTTTTCTAAAAGTAACTGAGATTCAATCACATCACAGTGGGGCTGCAATCGTTTTCTGTGCAGACTGGTTGTGGACATGAAATACGCGTCACCAAAGGCCACCGTGGATCTAAAATCGAAACTTTCCAAAAATAATTATTATATCTATTGTTTATTATCTTTCTATGTTCTTGTCTGGTTTGTTCGTGTGACCCTGTATTAAATCCTACCCAACGTATAATTTGCGAATGGAGATGTTCCCTTCACCACTCATGTTTAGAAACCCCATTCAACATTGAATGATTTTTCTCATATGCTCCCGGAGGACAGTCCTCCCATTATTAGAATGAATCCAGTGAACATTCACAAAGCATCTTCAAAGCCAAGGATTCCCTTCTCCGAGTTGGGGATTGGTTCTGTACTGAACTCAATGTGTGTGCTCATGAAAAGCAAAATAATTGCAACAAGATTTTCTGACTCTGATTTTGCAATCTGCTTGTCCCAACAGTTGCATTCCTTATTTTCGTTTGTTTGTGGATGATAAAATTTCCTGAATCTTTCTGTTTATATTTCATGTTGGCGGATGTTTCAGCAGTTAATAATAATAATGATTTCGAGAAGCAAAAAGAGAGCACGGTAGCTGATAATGTGAAATGAGACAGCAGTAATGATTGACCTCAGAATGAATGTGTCGCTAGTTTTCAGCGATAACAGCGTGGCTGAGTTTCGTATTTATTTTGGAGGAGGACAGGTTGGGTCGAAGATGAGCGCTTAAAACCGAAGCAAGGGGAATAGTATCAGATAGCGAAGTTAGGGTAAGCTGAATTGAAGTGGAAAATTGCATCAGAGGATGGGGCTGTACAACTTCATCATGTCACTCACACTGTAAAAGGCACGCAGAAGAAGCAAAACACCTTCAGTGCAGGGACAATGACAGGTCCAGTGCGAAAGAAACAAAGCGAGACACTAAGATGGAATGCAACAATTTATGTGAAATGTTTCGCAATATATCCTTTGTTAAATGCTGACTTCCCTCTCGTTGGAAAATGGAGTTTCCTGCAGTGTAACGGCGATATTTGCCTTACTACAACACAAGGCCAAGAGACAAGGACACATTTGTAACCGTGTGGCCTTGTGAAAGCAAGCTCGGCCCATCTACCAGAATTCAACACTTCAAAGATCTCCTCTGAGCTGTCCAACGTATTTGCTGCTCTTTTATTCAGATCTCAATTGCTTTACCTTGTGTCTTCCTCTGCTCCCTCTTTCCCGTAAACACTTCAAATGTGAACAAATCACTGGTATTTCTACTTTTCCTCCTTGTTCGTAACTCCCGTGCTGACAAAACGTACAAGTAACCAAGTTGCCTTCTCTGGCTCTCACTCTGGTACATTCTGAATAGAGAAGTGCACTGTGTCTGATGGCAGGACACCCTGCAGGATTTTCAGACAGCGCCATCCTCGCTGTGACATGTACCTGCTGGACAATATTCTGTTGTGTAGATGTGTCCTGGCTTTATCAATATCACCGTCATCTAACTCCCTGCATTTTGTTGGTCGAATTGTGATGAGACACAGGATCACAAATGTGTCACAAACCACCTTAGCTGTGCTGGCTCTCCACAGAGATAAATGTACTTCTCTGTTGGTATAATTCTCTTGCCTACTCCCTGAAACTCTGTCAACATAAACATCCAATTTGTTTTTTAAATAACTCGATTGAAATTGTGTCTTTGTCAATTTCAGGCAGTGGTTTACAGACCCTAACCACTCCCTATGTACCTTTTTTCTTCTTTTACGAATGGCTTTTAAACTACCGAATCATTCTCGATCCTTTCAGGCGTGGGGAGCATTCTGTTCCTTATTTCCTCTGTCTAATCCACTCATGTCTTGGAATGGTTCAACAAGGCCAGTTTACGGACTTCTCCTCTCCAAGGAGAACTGCCCCAACTTTCCAAATGACCTTTATTGTTGCCATTCCTCATAAACCACACCATTCCCATCAACCTGTTCAGCGCTGTTTCCAATCATTTCACGTTCCCATTTCCTAAAGATCAACATTCAGGACTGTGCAAACATCCAGATGGTGGATTTATTGAGAGAGAGATTGTGTGTGTGAACATCGTGAAACATTTGTTTCGCTTTCACCACGTATGTTACTGTGTCATGCCCACTACAATCACACTTCTGACCCCAAAGCACAAAGTTATTTCAAGGGGTGCAACTTCATAATTTGCACCTTTTTATCAAACAGTTGATAGGGCGACTGGGTAAAAGTGCAATCAAACAACCAAGGCTCGAAGGCGACTTGAAGTAACAATTCTCACATGCCAGTATGAGCACAAGCTATGAAGTGAAGATCATACCCCCAAACACTCTTGCATTTCCAACACTAAACCAGCTGAGAGTCACTCAGATCCAACTACATCCCACTTTGCTCTCGGATTTCGAAGCAGCAAAGAGTTTCAAGAATATCACCTACTCATTCCCTCTCCTTGTTCGCGGGACAGTGCTGTTTATCCCTTCCGCTTGGACTGAGCTGTGTCCATTGGCAGGCAATTCATCTATTTCCATTCACCTGCAGGCAGTGAGGGGAGGTAAGCCCGAATACGCTCTAAAGCTCTCTCTCATCGGCACAGCCAAGTCCCTCTGGTGCTGGAAATCAGCAAGTTTGTTTGGGAACTTCCTCCAAATATCATTTATCTAAGAGAGCGACCAATGTATTGAGATAGTGGGAAATAGAGAACTGTACTCCGGATACTCTTTCCTCAGGTAAATTAATGCGAATGCATTTTTGCGCAGCCTGTGTGGTTTTCAGAATCCATCTTCACATAAAATCCTGCAGGACAGCTTTTCTAATAGGGACATCTGTTTCTTTGCTGCAGTCTGGCAGCAGTTAGCATCTGAGACACAACTGTCCGAGATGAAGAGAATCTGAGTAAAACCCTCACTCACTGAGAGCCATTCCCACAGCTCAGAACTGCAGGACTGCAGATAATCTGCAGAAGGATACTAAGGAGGGGCTTATGCCCGAAACATCGATTCTCCTGCTCCTTGGATGCTGCCTGACCTGCTGCGCTTTTCCAGCAACACATTTTCAGTGCAGATAATCTAACGCGGAAGGAGGGTTAAAGATGAGACATTGTTTCACCCTCAGCCACTCTGTCCCAGAGACAGAAGGAGGGACAGCATCAAGATGTGGCATCACTCACGCGCCTGCAGAAGCCGTTCAGCCCATCAAGTCCACTGCAACTCTGGGTCGCTTGTATATCACTGTGGTTATTCATAATTGGTGATGTATGTCCTAGTAATGCGGAACTGTGTCTGTGTCGTAATGCTGTCTCCAACAAGATGATCCAATTGCCATTTATGGCTTTTCATTTCACAGGGAGGGCACCGCTGTGTGAAACAGTGGGGGACCAAATGCAGGTCGTCATGCGCATAGCGCACTCTGCGATTGATATTTGATTAGATTAGACTTACAGTGTGGAAACAGGCCCTTCGGCCCAACAAGTCCACACCGACCCGCCGAAGCGCAACCCACCCATACCCCTACATTTACCCCTTACCGAACACTACGGGCAATTTAGCTTGGCCAATTCACCTGGCCCGCACATCTTTGTGACTGTGGGAGGAAACCGGAGCACCCGGAGGAAACCCACGCAGACACGGGGAGAACGTGCAAACTCCACACAGTCAGTCGCCTGAGTCGGGAATTGAACCCGGGTCTACAGGCGCTGTGAGGCAGCAGTGCTAACCACTGTGCCACCGTGCCGCCGTAGGTAAGATATATCTTACCTACACCAGTTTATTCCCCGCTCTGGCAAGTGATTTCGGAAATCAGATCAGAGAAGACAGATAGAGAACAGGAAAAGAGCTTCCAGACATTCACAAGTGTGTTTCCCCACCTGTGTAAATTTGGCGGGTATATGAGTTTGAGATATTCATTTCAGATACATTGACAGGAAGGAAGTGGAAATTGAAACAACAAGCAGTACGTTGAATGGAGCTATGTTGTAGAGGAACACTGGCGGGGCAGTACACACACTGAAACCTGGAATTGTCAACGAGCAGAGGACGTTTTCAATCCATTAATTTCTGGGTTATGAGCCCAGTACGCTCCCGCTCGGTCGCTCTGTTAGGGCTGACTACAGCAGTTTCCGTCGGTCTTCAGTTTTAATTCTGGTGTGTGGCATGTGCCTCAGAGGATGATTTCAAGAAGGTGTTCCCTATTATTATGTGATACACTGTGGCGCGTATGTGTCCCGGTTGTGTCAACATAACCTTTGAGTAACTTCCCACATTCTGTCGGTTTAACTGTGATTTCACTTAGAATCACGAAATAGTGCAAATGGAGGCCATACAGCCCACCTTCGCTGTGCTGGCACCAAACAAAGAGGAAATATCTGTGGCATTCGATTGATTGATTATATTTGATTGATTGATTGTCACATTTACCTGGGTGCAGTGAAAACCTTTGCAATTGGTAAAGGCAGATCATAGTAATCAAGGAGATGCAGAACACAGCGTGAGAAAAACAAGGCATTCAGGTTACTCCGCACAGGACGTGCGCTCGGCAAGATCCACATTAACAGGATCAGCATCATTTGAAGTGGAGAATACATTTCTCAGTCTAGTAAAGGCATACAAGAAGCTGCTGGTGTCTGTCTTGATGATTCGGTATCTTGATCTGACCTCGCTCTCATCGAAATCATACTTTCCAAGTCAAAAATGGGACCGGATGCAAAACTCCAGGGCTCAAGTGTAACTTCTCGCATTTATATCACCCACCTGACGCGATATCACACCCAAAACCAACGAGCCAGAAACCCCGCCTTAAGCGTGATCTAAAATCAGGTGAGTCTCTTTGTTTCGGAGTCAACGTAGCACTGAGTTTTCATAATAGCTCCTTGCCATTCTGACTACCGTTTCCCAGGAGGCTGCGCTAGCCCTTCCCCCGCTGGCAACTGGACGAGCACATCTTCTATTGGCAATCGGTGTTGTGGGAGAGCAAGGTGAATGCGCTCTTCAGCTCCCTATCAAACACGGGCTTCTGCAGCGGGGCAGGTGGACAGTGGGAGTGGGAGTTATGGAAATTCTGGAAAGCTGTGCCAAAGGGAGATGTTGCGTGCAAAGGAACTCATATTCCTTTGGGAACCTTGTCCAAATAATTCCATCTGAGAAAGACAGAAAAGTGCAGAAATGCTGGGAAAGAGAGAATCTCTCCCAGTAATCGGTAACAGTGTCTGTGTACTTCTCGAATTCACAGCGAAGGCTCTGCTATCTGAATCAGCATGCGATGTTATTGAAGAGAGCCCTGTCGCACAGACACACTGCACCTGATGTGTCCAAACTTTACCACGTTACCCCCAGCTCAGAGAAGAGTTTTCACAGCTCACATCATCCCAGAGTGACAGGGAACAGAAGAAAGCGATTCAGACCAGAAGCTTGTCATCTGCTGGAGAGAAAAAGGATTTGGGAGAGCAGACAGTCTCGATTAGCGCATGTTTCCATCATTTACAATCTTGGTCTGTGTGACAACAAAAGTGGGAACAAGGAACTGTTTATCTTGCTTCTTAAGACAGGCGTGAAAATGTTGCAGAGCATAGATGCATCTACCTGGTGTTAGTGAAATGATGAACAGCATAGTACAGTGCACAGAGTATGGTCTGACCACTGTTTTATGGGACCAGCACTCTCCAACTGTGACCCTTTGCTCACATGATTTAAACACAAACAAATAAATGACAGTGACAAAACTTGTTGATTCAGATTCTGTGAGGAATTGAAGGCGATGGAATGATATCCCCTTGAATGCGGGGATGTTGCATTATCTTTGAGGGAATTGTTTTCCAAACTCGAGGAGAGTGCGCAGTGCTGCTTCCATTGATCAATACCAGGATAGATAGATTGAATCAGCGTCGGATGTTATTGTAAGGCGCCCTGTTGCTTAGGCACACTACACCTTTTGTACAATGGTGCAAAAGCACGGAACTTTTGCATTGAGGGGATAACTTCAAAATCGTTAATGAGGCAAAATGCACAAATGTGCGAAACAACACAGCAACCACAGAAACTGGTATTACATAACGGAGTAAACGCCTCTGCTAATGTAAACAAACAAAACAGAAAGGATTCATCCCGTGCTGTATTCTGTTAAAATTCAAGAGGCAAAGAACTATAGCAAAAAAAATTAGTATTTAAAGTTAAAAATAACAACTTTATTACTTTTTTATATTATACAGCGAATAATTAACTTACAACTACTTACACGTCCTTTCTCTAAACCTGTCTTTAACCTTCTGCTCTACACTATTGGTCTGAAAAGCCTTCCCCATCCCCGAACCCATTAATATTTACAAAAAATATTCAAATTTAAAAACCAGCCGGTTGTCGAATCTTCTCGTTGTATCTTCCTCTGTAGATTTTCTCTCCAGTTCGGTGTCGGTGCTTTTTTCTATGCAATCTCTTTCTGCAGTTAGTCACCTCTCGGAGATCTTACTAGCATCCGACATCTGTTGGAATTTTTGCTGCTCTCTTTGCTGTTCTTTGCCGCTCTGGGTAACTGTTCAACATGTCTGATATTTGTTCCATAAATCATCGGCTCGTTTCACTGATTTTAACATTGTTAAAATACCATATTCAAACTTGATTGGGGCATAATTTAAACTGATTAGGCGAATGCGAATTTGTTTTTTTTTATCAATGTAACAAAGCTGTTAGTTGTTTCGACCAAATGTAATGTTGTTACTTTGTTCTGGACTCCTTGTGCTCGCCAGCCATTTCAGCACCCTTTAAGGTATATTACACCCACAACTTCATAACACTGGTATTTGCCAAGACAGTCTATTTCGCTCAACATCGCCCTCTGTCAATCTCATGAGCCTGAGATTTGAACCATCTCTGGTCTATGTTAATCAAAACTACCCTGATTTCATAACCTCACATTTAAGACGCCCCCTTTTGTATGTCTTTATAATATTAATTGATTCCTCACTGTGCTACTTCAGTATACGTTGAGAAGAAACTAAAATGAGTACAACTTTCACATATGTGACTGCGATTTGAACCAATGTTGCTGCGGCCAATTGATTCAGCTATAAGTGAAATAGCTCACATCTTTCCTGTACCGGTAATGAGATTGCAAAGCATAGTGGTAAGTTTTCATGAGTTGAATTAGACCAAACATCATTTCTCAGGACGAAACTTACTGGGAGATAAAGACATGATGAAATACACAAAGGTTGAGGTTGGAATATGGTGAGGAAGGATATGGTGAGAGTTCCCTTATTGCAAAATCGTTCGAGACGACGGAAATGAGATTTACTGGGAGATAAAGCAAAGAGAAAAGAAATCAAGGAGTTTAATGGGATGGTGGAATAGATGTAGAATAAGCGGAACAAATCAGGAATGACTGAATTTTGTCCAACCGGAGGATTTTCAGCTTATGTGAGGTTGGTAAGAGTAAATAGGAGGAAATCCTATCGCTGAGGTGAGTGTATAACTAAAGATTAGAGCTTCAAAATCGGCGAGGGACGACAAAGAAGTTTACAGCAGATACTTTTTATTCTGATAGTTATTGAAATCGGAGATGATTTTTTCCCAAAGAAAACAAATTAGAAGCTGATTCCAGAATATTTGAAAAACCACGTGCAGGCACACAAGGAGCGAATTTAACAGGGACAGGGATTCTGGGCTGCCTGGATGGTGATACAAAAGTGGCACACTCACGAATTCTTTAGCGTTGATTGGAAAGAAATTGTATAACATCTGTAAATGAAGAAATTTAGTATAAGAAGAGCTGGTGGTGTTGAAAGTTTCGCGGTTGATTCTACGTGAACTACTACAAAATGTTAATATACTGATATATTTGTTATAGCTTTGCAGTAAACGGAAGCAAGTTAGCTCACTCCGCTGGCTAACTGGTTTATGGTATAGAGTGAGACTAACATTGTGAGATTCATTGTCGCACTATCTCAGGTTTCCATAAGGATCATAATCTCTCCCACTCACCTGATCTGTAATACATGGTGACTCTATTGAGTAGGAATGGCCCTGTTGATGTCAAGCATCATCATCATTGCCATTTGTTGCCTTGAACATTTGGTCACAATGACCAGGAACGGAACTGAGTCCTCCTTATTCCTGTTTGAACTCTCTGTTCTGCACAACAGCAAAGCTATTTGTTATGACTTTACCAGATTCACTGACAACCTTCAATCTACCCAAAGAGATAAACCTAATTCATTTCGAACAGTTTAATGAACTGTGCGACTTTGCAGCAAATGGGATAATATGAAAGGAGTTTAACAGCCTTTCCAAGAAAGGAATACAGTGGAGGTTCAAAGAATTGAAAAATGTCATCATGCTAAAACATTCCCTGTTTCCCGATCCACAGATGGATAATCGCCTGGGGAATATGGACACCTTTCCGGCTGATAGTTGACACATTTTCCAAATACAGAACAGTCCCACAAATCAGAAGCTGAAGTTTTACAATAAATGCTGCTTTATTCGACGTTATGTTTGAAATGCACTTCAGTTTAGTGGTCCAATGATCCCTGATCAACATCAGGAAAAGCAGCTTCAGATAATAATTGAAATTACAGCTGCAGTATTTCACACGCTGTTAAGTGATGATGAATTGCTGCACAGGAGCAGCAGAGTGCCACCAGTAACGTGCACTCTTCGTAACTCTGGGACCTTCGACCAACCTGTTCTACTTTTGTTGTAATTCTGAAATCAAAGTTAAGGCAGAGAAGGAGGAACTGACCTGTGACGATTGGAGCACCAGGTTCAGGAAAGGGACACAGAAAAATGTTGTGCAAATTAGACTTGATTGAAAACTGCATTTCCGTGTGTCACTGTCCTGTTTACATTATCGCTGTCACAGGGCTGTTCTTTTGGTCGGCTTCAATTCGGCACAGAATTTGATTCAAAGACACTCCACTAACTTCCTTCTGAAAGTTCATACAGACAACATGAAACATACTGCACCCATCATCAATCTTCACCATTCCTACATCCGAGGACATTGCTCAGTTTTCATGAATACGAAAGATATAAGAATGTTAAACAAGAGTAAATTGAATTTCAGTTTAATTTGTAAAATGATAAGAATGCATAATAAGATACAGAATCGCTTATATTCATGTTTATTAACTTGGCCACAACTCTAACCCAGCAAAGGGGAAATCTGTCCCTGAATCCCCAATATCCACACGGCCGTTTGCTCCATGTGTCCAGTTGGAAACCTGTGTGAAGGAGCATGCAGTCAGACAGAGTGCCTGGGAGAATCCTCCACTGTCTGATCAAAGCTGCAACAGGAGTTGTGTATTCCAGCTGTGAGAGCAGTGGGATAAAGAGGAGGTCCTTGATATTCACAGTGTACATTCACAGTGTCCTCATCATGTTATTGTTTAATTTCCTCTGTCAGAAACAGCACAGACAGGGAGAGGAACAAGGGGAGGCAATTTTATACGATGGAACTATCCCGTCATTTGATATCCTTATGGCTGAACAAATGCATCAATATCTTTTCCCAACCCATCCACATCAACCTGTCAGCAAAAGGGATAAAAGACACTGAACAAACCGAAAAACTCTGTGCAACTGTGGGTGGGAAATGTGTTTAGAGACAGTGAGCTTTAGCAGTGGGTTTTGTGAATGAGCAGCCGATTCTGGTCTGATCATGTTTCAAATGATACGATTCCCTCAAAGCTCACCATCAAGAAGGTGAGGAATCTTCTCTGGTCAGAAGCAGGGACGAGAACTCCAGATGACTGGAATTGACGATGAATCAGTCGAACAACCATTGATTCAGCTGAAATGTGAAAGAAATTGAGAAACACATGGATGATTTTGGGATAATGTAGGGAGAAGAAGTGAGAATAGTTCACAGGTCGGCGCAACATCGAGGGGCGAAGGGCCTATTTTGTACTGTATTGTTCTATGTTCTAAACTCCGAATATGGTGGGACTCAAACAAACAAAATTTGAATCACAATATAAACAACACAGTGGAAGTCTAAAGCATCTTTCACTTCGCCAAAGAGCTGTGCTAACCTCCATTTTGCTGCACCCAAAAATACGGTTTCATGGTTTTCATCGAACATTTGTTTGTCCTTGCCACACTTTCCAGCACCTCGTCATTAAGGGCTAGCTCCTCAAGTGTTCGGCTAAATACTCCGGAAATGTTCTGTTGACTCTTAGCTTTACCACACGTTCAAATAGTGCGTTCCAGACATACAACACTCTGATGTTGTAAGCATTCTTCCTAAAACTTCTCTGAATATCATCTCTCTTGCTATATCCCTGGTTATTAACCCTTCCTGTAAGAAGTTTATTTCTATCACATATATCTATCCTTTCTCTGTGCACGTTAATCAGTTCCTATCCCAGCTTTTCCCACTGTCAGATAAAGAGCCCCAGCCGAGCTCATCTATCTTTGCAGTGGCGACAGCATAGTACTTCAACAGCCCAGCATGTCAGCCAGCATCTGTGGAGCAGGAGAATCGACGTTCCAGGCATGAACCCTTCATCAGGAATGAGGCTTGCAGGTCGGGGTTGAGATTTAAGTGGGAGGGTAATTCTGTTGGTGGAAAAGTATCTGGGAAAGCGACAGGTGGATGAAGGTGAGGAAGAAGGTGATAGTTAAGAGGATTGTTTCATCGACGGGTCAAGAGAGCAGTGCCTAGTTGGAAGATTGCGACTGGTATAAGGTAGAATGAAGTGAAATGAGGAAGCTGTTCAAGTACACATTTATCCCGTGTGCTTGCATGGTCCGAAGGCGGAATATGAGTCATTCTTCCTCCATGCATCAGGTAGTAATGGAATGGCAGTAGTTAGTGTCAGAAACATTGCTTCTCCAGCTCTTCAGATGCTGTCTGACCTGCCGTGCTTTTCTTGCACTACACTTTCGACTCTGAGCTTCAGCACCTGCAGCCCTCACTTCCGCCTATCTTCGCATTGGGAATGGTCGAGTCTGCGCAAGGAAAGCAAATGCGGCACTGCTTTTTATGTTAGGATCAGAACGTGGTAACTGTACTCTCAAACAGAATAAACTTATGATCAGACCTAGGTTGGAGAAAAACATTACAATGCTTTGCACAGTAATTAAATAGAATTGCATTACATTACATTTCACTCAAGGAGCTGATTTGTTAAAGCAAATTCGAAGGCAGGTTTGCTGATGGGAAAGCAAGCAAGAAAGCTCCATTTTTGTCCATGTAAAGTGCTGCAATTGAAGAACAAAGCAGTTTCTACCCAGTTTCGAATTGGGGACCTTTCGCACGTAAGGCGAATGTGATGACCACTACACCACAGAAACAAGCCGCGGCCGCCCCTGCAGCGGCTCAGTGGTGTCCAGCACTGAAAATTGAAGCCATTCTACGTTTTGTCTTTCAGTTTCCAACAGCTCGTTGTTGTCCAGCGTAATTGACATCTTGAAAACTTAAAAAAAAAAGACACGTTGAAATTGATGACAAAATACAGACAAGGATGTCGTTAATGTTTGGAGGATAGGGCAAGGTGGAATAGGCTGGGACAACTTTCTCTGCAGCGTAACGGCTGCGACATGATCTTATGGAAGGGTTGTAAACTGAGTATTTTCGTGTTTTACCCAAGCTGGGGAGAGTTGAAAACTCGAGAGCATTAGTTTAAGGTGATTTGGCTGAAATTGACAAAGTATCTGAGGCGCATTTCCTACACAAAGGTTGTGCATGTGTGGAATGAGCTAACCGCGAATGTGGACGAGGTTATTACGTTCAGAAAATTGCAAAGGGAACGGAATGAGTTTCTGGATAGAATGGGTTTTGACGGATTGAGGTCAAATGCTGTGAAAGGGACATGTTTAATTTTGGCGATGTGGAGAGCATGGACGTGATACACTGTAGTATCTGTTCCCACGCGGCGTAACCCAATAACGTTGTGATGCTTATTACACCTGCTTTAAAGGATCACTTTTTAGCATCGCAGTCTGTGGCACAATCATTCAGTCTGTTCGACTGCTCACGGGAAAAGTAGAATTGTGAAACACTGCCGAAATGAACGACTTCCACACTTTTGCTCTGATTGGCAATATTCCGTGAAATTTTGCCAGATCCTCAATTGAGGATTTTTGCAGCTGGAAATTACTTCAAAATGTCTGTCAATTCGTAATGTACAGAGCGAAACACAAAACAGAAAGCATTTAACACGAAACACAAACAAAACGGGCAAACCAAATGCATGTTCAGACACAGCGAAGCATGAATGCTAAATGTGAGACAGTCCGAGGGCATGAGGCATAAAGTAATCTCACAACTAACAACAGGGCAATTCCAAACTACTCTTTCCAACATACTGCAGCCTTAATGCACCAGCACTTCCCAGACAATGCTGAAAAGAGAGAAAGAAAGAACATAATAAGAATCGGCAATAAAAAGTGAATTTCACCAACCACAGTCTCGATGAGATTACCTTTACCTTCCAATGTCTCCAGGACGGAAAGGAAGGAAATGGGAGAAATGCAATAACGGATGACATCGAAATTCTTGGGAACGATTTTCCCATTGGATAGAAAACCAAACAACGACGAATCGAGTCACCGCAGTACCTTGTTTCACAACAGCGATGAAATAACAGTCTCCATTCCGTTCCAGTAAAAACTCAACTTGCCTGGAAAACAAAGCAACATTCGAGCTTCTTGCGATTTTCTGCGCGGGAGGAGAACATGATCATGACAGGACAGACACTTTACATATTCATCACATTCCCACACCGCAGTTTTGTTTTGAATACCAATATAGCGGGGATCGAAACAGCATTTTAACAAGCTGTTGGAGTTGATCAGCATAAATGGCAGCGGCGGGATTCAAACAAAAAGATACAAACTCATATGAAAAGGGTTCCATGATCCCTGTCCGACTCGCACAGCTACTGGCATGTGCCCACCTACAATATGAATTTCGCAGCAGACAATGATAGCCCATCAATCCAGACAAAAATACCAATGGTAACTTGAGTATATCTTCTCATACTCTTTCAGCTACAAATGTATCTGTGAGTGCGTGAGTATATGTTAGGTTAAGGATTGTTCAAATAGCCATGAGCTGCTTGACTTTACTGCAATTTCGAATCCTGCTTTGCTAAATGTTTTCACCCATTGCTCGAAACAGGACAACTTTCACGTTTACACGGAACATGAAACACACGGGACTACAGGGAAAATGCACAAAGCTGAGCAGGCCGTGTTCCACATCATACCGTGCAGCGTAGTTTCAGTCACTGTGTCCGTTTTGCAGAATAAGAGTCCCAAAGAACGTTGGCCACCCTAAAACCGGAGGTACAGAAGTCAAGAGGTTCTGTTAGCACCTCACCACACCCCCACTCCGGAAGAGGTGCTAACTGACCTTGAGTGCCTTTTGTTCTCGATGTGAAGAGCTCTCCCGCCTGAGTCACCATCACGCCTCTTGTTACTGAGTGACTCACAAAGAAGGAGTTTCACCAGAGCTGCAACTGCCTCACTTTCCCACTCGCCCTGCCCGTTTACATTTTCCTGCTCGTCATTGATTTAAAGAAAACCAAATGAGTGCGATGTCATTCTGCATCCTCTCTGTCGTTTCCGCCGTTTCAGTTCCAACATGGCTTAGATCTCGGATCTCACCTTAATACTAGCGGTGCTGTGAAAGCACAGGTCCAGAGGTTCCTCGGAGAGTATAATTTCTTTCATTGCTGTTGCTGATTGAATGAGCCACTAACGTGCTAACTGCCCCAAACCATGATTCAGGATCTCTGGTGCCAATTCTCGCACATTGTATAACGTCAGAAGTTTCCAAATGCGATCTTTCAGAGACGACTTTGGGCTACATTTGACAGACAGACTAGTTCAGGAATCCGTGGTGCACTGTGACACCAGCGCATCAGCTTCTTCACTGTCTTAGAACCGGTCGCCTGCACAAGGAATGCAAATGCGGTACTGCTTTTTATGGAAGGATCAGAACGCGGGAACTATACTCTCAAACAGAATGACTTATGATCAGAACCAGGTTGGAGAAAAACTTTACAATGCTTTGCGCAGTAATTAAATGGAATTGTGTTACATTACATTTCACTACAACAGCAGGTTAGTTAACGCAAATTCGAAGGCAGGTTTGTTGATTGGAAAGCAAGCAAGAAAGCTCCACTTTTGTCCATGTAAAGTGCTGCAATTGATCAATGTAATTTCGGCCCAGTTCCGAACTGGGGACCTTTCGCATGTAAGGCGAACGTGATGACCACTACGCCACAGAGACAAGCCGCGGCCGCCCGTGCAGCGGCTCAGTGGTGTCCATCACTGAAAGTTGAAGCTATTCTACGTTTTATCTTTCAGTTTCCAAAAGCTCGTTGTTGTCCAGCGTAATTGAAATCTTGAAAACTTTTAAAAAAGACACGAGAAATTGATGACAAAGTAAAGACAAGGATGTCGTTAATGCTTGGACCGTTGGGCGAGGTGGGATAGGCTGGGACAACTTTCCCTGCAGCGTAACAGCTGCGACATGATCTGATGGAAGGGTTGTAAACTGAGTACATTCGTGTTTTCCCTAAGCTGGGGCGAGTTGAAAACTCGAGAGCATTGGTTTAAGGTGATTTGGCTGAAATTGACAAAGTACCTGAGACGCATTTCCCACACAGAAGGTTGTGCGTGTATGGAATAAGCTACCCGCGAATGTGGACGAGGCATTTACACTCAGAAAATTGCAAAGGTAACCGAATGATTTTCTGGATAGAATGGGTTTAGAGGGATTTGGGCCAAATGCTGGAGAATGGGACATGTTTAATTTTGGTTCTGTGGTGAGCATGGACGTGATACACTGAAGTATCTGTTCCCACGCGGTGTAACCCAATAACGTTGTGTTGCTTATTACACCTGCTTTAAAGGATCACTTTTTAGCATCGCAGACTGTGGCACAATCATTCAGTCTGTTCGACTGCTCACGGGAAAGGTAGGATTGTGAAACACTGCCAAAACGAACGACTTCCTTACTTTTGCTCTGCTTGGCAATATTCCGTGAAATTTTTCCAGATCCTCAATTGAAGATTTTGGCAGCTGGAAATTACTTCAGAAAGCCTGTTAATTCGTAATATACTAAGCGAATCGCAAAATAGAAAGCATTTAACAATGAACACAAACAAAACTGGCAAACCAAATGCATGTTTGCTAAATATGAGACAGTCCGAGGACATGAGGCATAAGGTAATCTCACAACTAACAACAGGGCAATTCCAAACTACTCTTTCAAACATACTGCAGCCTTAGTGCACCACCACTTCCCAGACAAAGCTGAAAAGAGAGAAAGAAAGAACATAAAAAGAATGGGCCATAAAAAGTGAATTTCACCAATCACAGTCTCGATTAGATTACCTTTACCTTCCGATATCTCCTGAACGGAAATGAAGGAAATGGGAGAAATGCAATAACATATGACATCGAAATTCTTTGGAACGATTTTCCCATTGGCCAGAAAACCAAACAATGAGGAATCGAGTCACCGCAGGACTTTGTTTCAAAACAGCGATGAAATAAAAATCTCCATTCCATTCCAGTAAAAACACAACTTGCCTGGAAAACAAAGCAACATTCGAGCTGCTTGTGATTATCTGCGCGGGAGGAGAACATGATCATGACAGCACAGACACTTTAAATATTCAGCACATTCCCACACCGCAGTTGTGTTTTGAACATCAATATAGCGGGGATCGAAACAGCATTTTAACAAAATGTTGGTGTTGATCAGCATAAATGGCAGTATTTTCTTTCAGCTGAAATAAATTCGGAACAAATTTGCATATATCATTAATCGTTCCAATGAGATAAATCTAATGCACTTCCGGTTTTTACAATGAACAGTGTGACTTTCAGTTCACTTAATAAAACGAAACGAACAAAAAACTTTTCTTGTGGTTTAACGTAATTCAGTTAAGCCATATGAGAACGGCTATTGAACCACAACATCGCATTTATATCACTCGCCATAGCTACTTCTTCATGTGAGAGAGAACGTCACTGAAGAAATTATGAGTGAAGGCAAAATGTGGGTGTGAATATGACGGAGAATTATTGTTCACTGTTTCATTCTGAGCATGGCTATTTCTTGAATTTTGCTGTTATTGTAATTCTGGTGAAAGCAGAAACACAATGGTTTGGATTCAATTTAGCTCAAGACATTTCTCAACCACAACTTTCACCACATGTTACCTTGATGAGGTCACATGTCACCCATTTCCAAAACGTGCTGAGGAGACGGAGAGATTACGGTGATGGATTATTATACCACCGTGCTCCGCATTCACGGGTTCGAGTCACATTTTGGTTGCTAATTCCACAAACCACTGCTGCATTTTTACATTGCATCTCACACCTCTGGTATACACTGGATCGAGAATTTTGTTCTTGCGCTTCACTGTACGGGAGATCCACGAATAATCAACACCACATAAAAGTTGAAATAAAAAATGAGAGCAGATGTTCTATTTGGTAGTAAATTAAATTGGAGTAATTAGAGGGAACACATTTTTTTCCTTTATGCACCTCTTTCCATCTTGTCTTTCTGTGAATTTACATCGACAGAAAGAGAAATAACTAACAAGTGATCTGGAGCACAAGTTTATCCAATGGGATTGCTCATGATCATTTGAACCTAACAGTCCACACAATGATTTGATCAGTATTTCAAACAGTCACACGGAATTGGAAACGCAGCAAACTGCTCCAATAAAACAAACTTTCCATTCTTTCACATGCAGCGTGATGACTGACTTGCTAACTGTACAAGATCGACCAATTTTCTTCAGCAATCACAGCTTCTGTAAACAGCCATCTGTGCCGTGCAGAGTGTCATTTGTTGCCCCCAGGTCACAGCACATTTCTTCTTCATGAGCTTATGAGCTTCGTTCCTGATCTGTTTGATAAACCTTTTCTATCACTTCATCCCATCCACTCACAATTCTCAACTTATGAATAAAATTTAGCGTTAGACCAAATGTTAAACAAAATGGATGCATGCCATTCAGCCCATCGAGTCTGCCCCACCATACAACGAACTCATGGTTGATCTGATAATCTTCAACTCCATTCTGCTCACTTACCTCGACAGACTTCATCATCTTTCTGATTAAATACCTGACACAGTTTGAAAATACCCAACAACTTCGCCTCTACTTCGGTTGCCAAAAAAAAGCCACAGATTCTCTGAGCATGGAAATTACTCTTCATTTCTGAATTAAATGGGCGACATCTCATTCTGAGACTATGTCCTCTGGTGCTCTCATCAGAGCATAGGGCAAGCCACCTGCCTGCATTTACCCTGTCAAGATCCCACGATTTTGTTTCAAGGAAAATAATCCCAGCCCGACCAATCATTTCATGAAGTTCCATTTTAACCAAAGTTGACAACATCCTCGTAAATCTCTGCTGTCCCTTACAGCACGGGAACTGGAACTTGAAATCAGATAGCGATTGGAATCGGATTAGTCCACACATGGACCAAATACAGTAATGATAACTTTGACAAATGAGAATCTAATCACATTCTATTGACAGTCAATGGCTTCGTTGTAACTGAAGTCCTCCGTGTAATCACGCTCGGAGCTAATATTTAGGAGAGATGTAACCTGACCGCCCAAATAAAGAAGTTGACAACAAAAAATGTCCGTCAGTCGACTCTGGGTGATTATTAATACAAGTCATGTATCCGGGAAGCATGCATCATTTGTTAGGCACAAATTAGATGTGTAACAGAACTCGCTTCATTTGCCTGGATGTGTGAAGCTTCAATACCACTGAAGGAACTGGACATCCTCCACGACAATGCAGTCACTTAACTGTACCACGGTCAACACCTGAATGTTTATTACCCTCACTGCTAAGGCACAATTGCAGTAGAATGCACCACCTCCAAGATGCGGTGGAGTATGTCATCCAGGCTGTGTTGACAAAACATTCAAAGCTCAAAAACTGTGCTGACTATAAGGACAAGGTTGAAGATACACTGAAGCGCGACCATTTGCAAGTTACCCTCCAAGGCACATGCCGGCATGACTTGAAGTTGTATCAATGGTAAATCCATTGAGTGATGAAGCGGTCTTGATCGTCAAAGTGGTATACTTCAGCCCTCCATCCTTTCTCTTACAAATTTTAAAATGTTAATTATTGCATTGACCAGACTTGTGCTCATTCTTTTAGTTGTTTCCTAAACTGGCGGTTGCTAAATATCGAATATCACCCACAACAGAGGGTTAACAATAGAAAATATCCAATAATACTCTCGACCATCTGAGCTCCCTGTCCAAAAATCTTCAGTGATCTGTGAAGATCCACTCCATGATCCCTTTGTTCCTGTTTGTTCTGTTCACCACTCAGAATCCTCACTGTTATTGTTTCAACTCCCCAAATTCGTTACCACTTATTGGTCTGGATTCAATTCCATTCGCTGGTTTTATTTTCCACCTGATTGATACATCTCTGCACGCCCTGACATTACTCATCATAGTCAAATACACGACCAATTGTTGCTTTCTCTGCAAACTTCTAAATCATGACTCCTACAACTAAGTCTGAATCGTTGATCTACGTCACGAAACAATGGAACTCCACTGGAAACAAGCGTCCAAACATGGTTCATTGCTGGATGTGATGAACACCTGCAATAACAGCACAATCGGACCCCTGATGTCATTTGTCAACATGCTGGTGACTCTGCCAGTTGGCCTCCTGAGTGATCACTTCTCACATATAGGAGTGTTGAATGACCTGTCCACATTGTGCCTGGGCACGTAGGTTTACACTTCAGCGGGTAATTGAATCCTTTCCCGAAGAGCCCTATGGACCTGACATCTTGGCGATGTGTGTATCCATGTGTCTATTTAGATTGGATAATCAGTTGAATTTGAGTCCACGCAGAGATGACTCCCAATTTTCCCCGTCATCCATGTATTTTTTTTTATTCTTCTTTACTCTCCCACGGAGTATGACCATCATGGTCTGAACATTATTTGTTGTTCATTCTTAATTCACCTTGAACTGAGTCAGAGGGATTCTATTGTTGAACGCACTGTTGTGAGTCTGGAGTCATATGTTGGCAGGTCTCGTTAAGGATGGCAAATTCCCCTTTCCAAGGGACAAGAATGAATGGGCTTTCAGCAAATTAAAACTTTTTGCCTTTGTTCCGCTGATCGGGGTTATTATTCCTGATTTTATTAATCGGTTTAAATACCAGCAGCTGCCATGTTCCAGTCTCCAAGTGTTGCTAGCCCAATATATCGCCACTACATTTGCATTTGACACGAAGATTGGTGAGTAGCAGAAATCATAGGCGTCAGCCAAAGAATAGAGAATAATATAGATAGACGGGAGAGTAGAGCGGAGAAGTGGCAGGCGGAGTTCAATCGAGGCAAATGTCAAGTGATGCTTTTTGGGAAGCCTAATTCTAGAACCAACTAGACAGTAAACGGAACAGCCTTGGAGAAATTTGATGAGCGGAGAGATCTGGGAGTTCAGGTCCTTTGTACCATGAAGATGGTGGCACAGGTCGATAGAGCGATCAAGAAAGCAAATGGCATGTTTGTCGTCAGAGGACAGGGCTTTGAATGTAAGAGCTGGCAGGTCATGCAAAAATTGTACAAGATTTTGGTTCGGCCGCGTTTAGGAATACTGTGCACAGTTCTGGTCGTCAAGTTACCCAGTTGAAGTGGACGTTTACGAAAGGATGCAGAGAAGGTTTACGAGGATGCTGCTGTTATGGAAGATGCTTGCTGTGAAGAGAGTTTAAGAAGTTTATGATTGTTTTCAGTGAAAGAAAAGAGATTGAGGGATCCTGATTGAGTTCTACAAAATCTTGAAGGGTAAAGACCGGGTGTATAGAGATGCTTTTTCCCCAGGTACGGGATTCAATAATGAGAGGTCTCACATTCAAGTTGAGAGATGAAACTTGTAAGGAAGATAGATGTAGAAAGTATTTAGCACAGAGGGTGGTAGGTGCCTGGACCGCGTTTCTAGCAGAGGTAGTCGAGGCAGGCACGATCGTTTCATTCAAGGTGCGCCTTAATAGATGCGTGAGTAAATGGGGAGCAGATGGAAACAGGTGCTTAGGAATTGGGTGACAGGTTTAGACAGTTGACTTTGTTCATCCTAGGCTTGGAAGTTCAAAAGGCCTGTTCCTGTGCTATAAATGTTCTGTGTTCTTTGTTCTTCTTTGTTCACTACACTAACATCTCAATGCTACGTTGCTCCATCTCAGAGAATGACATTGGCAATCCCAATCATCTCAGCGGGAGTGAGAATATGACATGTGGCTGTGTGTGAATGAAACTGATGTACGCTGTACTGGAGTGTTTGCTGGGAGCAAGAGGATGATGTGATGAAAAAACAGTTCTTACCTATCAAAATAACCAAACAGTGCATTGTAAAGGAAAATTGCACTGAATGCTTGCAATACATCGACCTCTCGCTTAAGGCTGCAGCACGCTTCCACTGAGACAATCGGCAGTGCGGGTTAATGCTGCTGTTGTACCTTAATAATCTAATAACCGGAGACAAATATGCCCTTCCTCCCCGCCTTTGACCAGGAGAACTCCCAGCCTCGGAATTTCATGCGCCTCTGTATCATCATAGAAGGACCATGTGCTCACCGATCGCATCACTGGTGCGACACAGTAGCTTCACGTGCTCATTTCCATCCCAATTTCCCGTTTGATCTTTGCAACTGCACCATTGAGTCTGGGTGGAGGAATTGGGATTATGTGATCCACTGTAGAAATGGGTACTTCCTTGTTTGGGGAAGCACGTGTGGCAACAATCGTGAAACCTCATTACTGTTGGAACATACATTTAAACAATATCCTGCAGTATCCCTTGAGAATTTGATGTTTTGTAAAAATCTATCACCCTCACTCTTCAACATGCAGTGCTCGATGGAACTTACTCAGCCTCTTGAAATATCCAATTTGAATATACAGCCAATTCTGAGTTCCCACATGTCTATTATTGCTCGCCAAATAGTCCTGTTGTGTCTCTGCATTCTTCCTAACATGCTCTATGTCACTGTCGTTACTGTTCTTTTCAAACAGGCATCTCTGCATGGCCCAGGGATCGTATACTGTTCAGTGTTGTGCGTTGTGGCCGCAGGAACCTCGATTGAATCCGAGTTACGGCATGTAATGTTCTACCCATTTTAACTCCTTGTGGTACATGCCAAAGAAACACAGAAATGAATTAATTGATTTGACATGAAAACTTTCTCTGACATTATGATTTTTTCATCAAACCCCTCTCTCACACATCTCTCTGAGATAAATGTCAGAATTCAGACTCACCCATTCTTGGAGACTTCTCTCCCTCTCACAATCACTAACCTCCTTTAAGTTCCCCCTCCCATTTCCATTACAATCGTTTTCAAATTGAACCCTGTTCAGTCTGTGCTGCTGCGCTCCCTGTTGCTGGGTGAACATGCCTCAATCATACCATTGCAACCTTCAGAGCAGTCAGTCCATTTCGATACCGTGGTTTTGAGATCAATGTTCAAGTAGCACCTTTTACTGGCATGGATCAGATATTATTGGAACTTCAGGCTCAGGAAAAGAACACAGGGCAGCACTGAGGAAAAGAAACTTTTTTTCAAAACGACCTCTTTCTGCGGATTGCAACATCATTTATTTCACTTGCTCATTCGGCTCTATCTAGACTATGGTGTGCAGTTCTGCAATCACATTAGCACTGGAAATGATGCAGCGGTGATTTACCAGGACATAGTCTGAGTAGAAGAGCTCCTGTTATGAAGAGAGATTGGATAGACTGGATAGACTTAGAGCAGAAGAGATCGAGAGGAGACATGATTGAGATATACAAAATAATCAAGGATACGGATCGTGTAGACTGAACCTAAAGTTTACCCATAATGGAGAGATCACTCACGGGGTAATAGATTTAAGAACAGAGGAAGAAAGATTTGAGTGAATGCGCAGATATTCGTTTTGAAACGACGGGTTATTGAAATCCTCATATCTTTTAGAAGTATTCCGATGTGAATTTTTGACGACAAGACGTACAAGGCTGTCGATCAAGTGATTTAAAAAAAGAGTTTGGATAGTTAATCAATTATAGATTTCCAGTACTGATACATAGGCTTCTTTTTGCATTGAACTTCAGGGCAATACCACTGCCTGTCACTGCGTGAGATTGGGTTCAATTCGCATCCGGGACGGGCGCTTGCAGCTTGAGAGGGCTAACAGGCCAGAATCCTGCATTCGATTCCAGACTTATGTGACTGACTGTGTGGAATTTGCACGCTCCTTTTCTCTTCTCCTCCGTGTGGGTTTCTTCCGGCTGCTCCAATTCCTTCTCACTGTCCAAAGATATGCACTTCAGGGAGATGGCAAACAAAACCTGAATGAACTGTATAATCAAAGACAAAATCAAAGATAAAAGTTGGAATCGCAGCTCACGGAAGCCGAATGACCATTTGGGATCAATAGGCCATTCCTTGGAACAGTTTTTGATTCGCAATGTTAACTCTGATTTCTCTCCAACGATGTTGCCTGACGCGCTGAGCTTTTGAACTCATTTCTATTTTTGTAGGAGGATCAATAATGCGGGTTTAGAAAGATAGGGTGAGGGAGTGTGAATCTCTCCGACGGCACAGAGCAGACTCAATTGGCCAAATGGTTTCTGTCTGCATTGCGTCTATTTCCATTAACTCTGATTCTATAAGTTTTTTTGTCCTTTTTTTAGTCTTTGGTATTTCACATCTCCTCTGAAATGTGGTTTGAAGAGCAGAACAATGGACGTTTCGGGCATAAGCCACCGCCAAACCGTTACCACCCGCTGCTTGGAAAAGAAATACTCCATATCCTGCCTTGGGACCCTGCAACCATACGGGATAAATGTGGATTTCAACATCTTCCTCAATTCCCCTCCCCTCACATTATCACAGTCCGAAGCATCCAACTCGGCACATCCCTCCGGACCTATTAAACTTTTCCCCCTCTGACTTATCACTTTCTCCCTCGCCCCCATCCAATTAGCGCTTTTCCAGCTACCTTCCACCCAACCCCAACTGCCGCCCATTTATCTCTCCGCCCCCACCTACACGTATAATTCCTGATGAAAGGCGTATGCCAGAAGCGTCGGTTCGCCTGCTCCTCAGATGCTGCCTGATCGGCTGTACTTTTCCCGCACGACAATCTCGTCATGGGGAAGATAAATCAGCTTAGCTCAGGCTCTTGATCTGAGACCGGAGAAGAGTGATTGTGGAAGAGTTGAAGGTGTACAGTAAGGGGATAGATACGTGTTATAGGAAGAAATTTCTTATGGAAAGTGTTTACAACCGTAGATAGACGTTAAATGCAAAGGCAGGATAATCAGAGGAGATATAGGAAGAACATTTTCATTCGAAGAGTGTTGTATAATTGGAACTCACTGAACGTGTGGTAAAGCTATGAGTCATCAAAACACTTCAGGAGTATATAGCCGAATACTTGAGAAGCTGGAGCACACATGGATAAGGAGCAGGTACTGGAAAATGGGGCGAAGACAAACAGATATCTTATCAAAGGTCGGAACACCATTTGGCAAATACCGATCAAGAAAGCATGGGAAGGGTAAAAGCATGGATACTACTGTCGATCTGTTACAAGAGGTCTGTGGAATATTATACGAGCAAAACGTCACTGTGGCAGGATGGGGCCACTGTGGCTGGATGGGATAAGCATAGTGGAATGCTCCTCCACCAATTAGCAGTGTCAGACTGGGGTTGAATGGTTACTATGACAGGCTGAGATAATAACAATTATTACCGTCAGCCTTGCCAGCTAAATATCATCATTGCAGATTTGGACAAGTCGTGACAATAAATCTTTAGGACTTGACATTAAGTATTTAATTGATAGTTAGTAACGTCAGTCTGCTTGAAACACTTGTAGCAGAAAAAAAGGCATTAAATATTTAATCAGTTTGGGACAGGAAAACATTGTGGTAGATGGGGTAGCGAAAAATCTAATCATGACAGGTTAGTCTGGGCTGTAAGATCATTGCAGCAGAGGTGGCAGTAAAATACATAATCGTGACAATAGAAAATCCCTATCGGCAGAAGTAGAGCGATAGTGGTTTATTGGATACTTGGAGTGAAATAATTCTGACTAACACAGTTGGGCATCCAGGTAAGCTAACAAAAATATAATAAAAGAAAAGGAATAAAGAGTCACGGAACCTGAGTTTCGGGTCGTTCAAGAAATTGCTTTCTGAGTGTCACGGTTTTTTGTCTGCAAATAAAAGATCTCATTGAAGAACTCCCCTGGAGATTTCTTATATGTTCTCGATGACAGCCACAACTTTGAGTACAGTAAAACTGTGGCTAGCGCGGCTCGGTGGTGCAATGAAAAGTGCGTTAGATTTCTACAGCATTGTTAACGTTGCGATAGAATGTTTGTTGTTTTGAGTTCCACCAGAATCGGAGTTTAGATTTCAGCTGATTCAATTATTATTCTGCTGATTCATCGTTAATTCCCGTCGTCTGGGGTTCTCGAAATTGCTGTTTAACACAGAAAATTCCTTACCCCCTTGTTGGTAAGTTTTGACGGAATCATATCATTTGAAGCATGATCCGACCAGAATGAACTGCTAACCCAGGGAACCTACAAATTTCGTGCAGAAACCCACTGAATCTAAACGCATTCCCTTCCAATAGTTGCGCAGGCATCATCGATTGCTTAAATGTCTTTTTCCCTTTGGGCGACATGCTGCTGTGGATGGGTCGGGGAAAGATATCGATGTATTTTGTCAGTCATAACGATGTCAAATGGCGGTGTAGGACCGGTGTTTGGAATAGCGTCCTCCTGTTACTCTCTGTCAGTGCTGTTTCTGACAGAGGGATTTCAACAATAACATGTTGAAGTGTGGATCTACACCACGGTATATCAAGGTCCTCCCATTTACCCTACCGCTCTCACACCCAGAATGGTGAGCTCCTATTGCAGCTTTAGATCAGACAATCGAGGATTCTCCCAGGCTCTCTGTCAGACTGCATGCTCCTTCACACAGGTTTCCGACTGAACACTTAGAGCAAGCAAACGTGGGCATTCAGGGACAGATTACCCCTCTGTTTTGCTTCAGTTCTGGACACGGAGACGTACATGAATTTCCGACATTCTGAGTCTTACGGTGCATTCTTCCGACTTTACAATTTAAACTGGAATTGAGTTTATTCTTGTATCGCACTCTTACATTTTCAGTGTTCATGGAAACCGTGCAACGTGATCATGGATGTAGGAATGGTGAAGATTGTTGATGAATGCAGTGTGCTTCATGTTACCAGTATGAACGTTCAGAAGTTTTATTGATTCGAATCGAAGCCGATCGAAGGAAAGGCCTGGCGACAACGGCAAAGTAACATTGTCTGTAAACATCGCAGGATCCAACAGAAACCCATTTTTCAATGAAGTTAATTTTGCATATTTTTATGTGTCCCCTTCCTGAACCTGATGCTTCAATAATCACAGGTCCATGTCAGTTTCATCTCGTCTGCGTTAGCTTTAATTTTAGGACCACAGCAAAAGTAGAGCAGTTGAGTTAAAGTTCCTAAGGTATGAGTACGGCATGTGACCAGCTTGCTGTCTGCGGCTTCAGTCGCGCAACTGTTTCGCGCCTGCCACTTAAAGGTGCGGAAAATGTCACGGTCGTAAGTTCAATGCTTATCTAAAGATCCTGTTACTGTCATTGACAAGGGATTATTAGTGCATCATACTAAAACGCAGTTAAAATCAATGTTGAGTAACGTCGCATTTATTTGAAAACTCCAGTTTCACATTTCTGTCAATTATTATCTGAAAAGCTGCAAATATTCCCCAACGTGAATTTGCATCTGTGAACAGGGAAACAGAGGTGAAATTTTAGCTTAATGATTTTCTCTGATCGCTCATCCTGCACAGGATTACATTCTGGGAAAGTCTGTTTAACTCATTTCATGTCATTCCATTTCCCGCAAACACGCACAGCTCATTATCCAATCAAAAGTATTAAATTTATCTGTTTGGGGAGTTTTAATGATGTCAGTAAATCTGGCAAAGGCATAACAAGTAGTTTTGCGGTTGGGAGGAGCAGAGGGTGAAAACTGGGATAAGGTCGAGTCTTGTCACAGGATTTTTTAAGCAGAGATCAGTGAGTATTAAATGGACACACTCTCCTTTCGAGTGATTGTGACCGAATATTCAAGGCAACAGATGGCAATGACAATGATGTTTTACATCTAGAGGTCAAACCTTACACACTGGAGGCACCATAGTATTACAGATCGGGAGAGCGGGGTAGTTGATGATCCTTATGCAAACCTGACACAGTGAGAAAATTAATCCCATGCTGTTGGTCTCACTTTTCTCATAACTAGTTCGTCAGTGGACTGAGCTAACCGACTTCCATTCAATGCAGAGCCAAACCAAACAGCTCAGTGTATTTACAATATATAATATTTCATGTAGAATGAGCTGCAACACCTGTCAACGCCAGCAGCTCTTCTCATACTTAACATTTTCAGTTGCAGATATTACGCAATTTCTTTCCGATAAATGTTATGCACTTCGAGAGTATGCCCCTTTTGCCTCACCATCCAGGCAGGCCAGAATCTCTGTCGCTGTTAAATTCACTCCCTTATGAAATATAATGTAATTAACTCCTAAAATGATTTTATTTCTGAAAATTCATCTCCGATTTCAATAATTCTCAGAATAAAAATAAAATCTGCTCCAACCTTCTTCATCATTCCCCGTTTGTTCTGAAACTCGAACCTCGAGTTTCAATTCACCGAAACGAAGGAAGTTCCCTCAGATTTACCCTTACCAACGTCACATCAGCTGGATAACCTCCATTCAGACACAACTAAGTCTTTCCTGATTTCTCCCGCATGATTCTTTATCTATCCCAACGTCCCATTACATCTGCTCTTTCCTTTTCTAGTGATGTAATCTCAAAGTAACCGTCATGTATGTCTTTTTTATCGACTTTGTATCAAGTGAACTCTGACCGTGCCACTCCTAACGTCTTTTTATTCCAGTAAACACCACCGTGTCTTTCACCATGCCTTTATATCCCAGGAAAGTACAAACTGAGAAAGAATGCTGGGGTCCAATTCAACGCATGAAAACTCACCACTAAGCTATGCAATCTTATTAGCGACACGGGAAAGGTGGAAGCAATTTTAATTACAGCTGAATCGATTGGCTGCAGCAGCATCGGGTCAAATCCCAGTCACATACGCGACTGTTGTTCATATATTTATTTCTTCTCTACGTGTGCTGAAGTAACACAGTGAGGGAACAATGACTGTTGTCGGACGTACATGTAGGGGCGTATTAAATACTGAAGTTATAAGACCCGAGCAGATTTTATTAGCATAGTCCATTCACTGTTCGAAACTCAGACTCAGGAAATCGACAGAGAATGAATTTGAGCGAAAGTTGAGACGGGGAGTTTACCCCATTACGTAACACGAGTTTCTGCGGTTGCTTTGTTGTTCACCTCATTTGTGTGTTTTGCATCATTGAGGATTTTGAAGTATTCCCCTTTGTACAAAAGGCCCGTACTTTTGCAAAATTGTGCAACAAATGCAGTACAACAACAGCCGATGCTGATTCAGTCTACTTATCCTGATATTGACACCTGGAAACAGCACTGTGCACGCTCCTCGATTCTGGAAAACAACTTCCTCACAGATAATGTTACATTCCCGCTCTCATGGCTCTTTTCATTCCATCAGCTTCTGTTTTGCACGGAATCCCATCCAATAGATCTTGTCACTGTGTCATTTCTTTCCATGTGGTCAGATCTTGTGAACAGAATATCACAGTGGGATTGTAAGTGCTGGAACCAGTCGAGAATGTCCGCTCTCCCATATCCAATGTATCTCCAGGCTGTGTTACGTGATGGTCTGAATCGCTTCCTTCTCTTCACTGTCACTCTGGGATAATGTGAGCTGTGAAATCTATGATCTGAACTGCAGGAAACGTGGAAAACTGTATACACATCAGCTGCGTGAGCGATGGGACTCGCTGCAGTAACATCCCATGCTGATTCAGGCAGCAGAAGCCTCCCCGTGACTTCAAGAAGCACAGACACTGTTCCCAAATAATGGGGAGAGATTCAGTTTTTCCTCGCAGTTCTGCATTTTCTATCTGTCTCAGATCGCATTATTTGGACAAGGGTTCCCAGAAGAAGATGATTTATTGTGCATGCATGATCTCCCATTTTTGCAACTTTCCAGAATTTCTATACCCCTACCCCGCTTCACATACCCGTGTTTGATAGGGAGCTGAAGACCGCGTTCAAGCTGCTCCCCACCAACACTGCGTGACAATGGAGGATGAGTTCGTCCAGTTATCAATGAAGACCGCCTTGTTACGGGAAAGCAGCCAATGCAGCCTCCTGGGAGAAGCGAGTCAGAATGGAAAGGACCTGTGTTGAAAGCTCTGTGCTTCTTTCACTCTGAAACAACAGAAATAGCCTTAGTTAACCAAAAAAACTAACCTGATTTATGGTTACCACGTCTGGCTCCATTCTGGCTCGTTTGTCTCGGGTGTGATTTTGCCTCAGACAGGTGACATATGTGCAAGAGGTCTCAGGCTCGTCTTGCGGATGACTCTTCGAATTTTGCGCACGACTTCATTTTTGACTGAGAAGATATAATTTCGATGAGATCGAGTTCAGATAAAGATTCCAAAGCTTGAAAACATACACAAACATGTTCAAGAACCGCATCTTCTCGGCCTTTGCTGCTCTGAGAAATGGATTGTCTAGCTTGAAATAATGCTGATCTTGCCAATGTGGATTTTGCTGAGCGTATGTCCTATACGTAGTAACCTGAATTCCTGAGTCTGGTCAAATTTTACTTTTCTCACGCTGTGATCTGCATGTGCTTGATTACTATGATCCGCCATTACCAATCGCAAACAACGCTTTCCACTGTACTTAGGCCCATGTGGTGATAATCAATCAATCAAAGCACAGTCATTTCCTCATTGCGTGGAGCCAGCAGAGTGAAGGTGGGCTGATTGAAATTGCAATTAAAACAGCAGAATTGGGGAAGTTACAGAGTGGTTATATTGACACAGCCGGGACACATCTGTGCCACAGTGTATCACACAATAACAATGAAGATCTTTTGACGTCATTCTCGAAGGTACATGCTACAAAAACCTGATGACTGCGGGAAACTGCTGTGGTCAGCGATAACAGAGCGGCGCAGAGGGATAGTGTTAGGCGCATAATCCATAAAATTAATGAATGAAAAGCATCCTCTGCTCGATGACAATTCCAGCTTTCAGAGTGTGCACTGCCACTGCCAGAATTTCGCTAGAACAGTGCTCCGTTCTTCGCAAGACATATAGATGAGTCTTCTGCGTCCTTACACTCAGTGGTATCTGAAATAGATACACCCGCCACATATATACATTTGAGGAAACACACGTTCGAAGTTATGGAAGAATGTTTTGCCGTTCTCTGTCGGTCTGTTATGACATGATTCGCAAAGTCACTTGCCTGAGCTGGGAATACACTGCCGAAAGTGAGAGAAATCAGTTGTGGCGTGTACCATGCACATGACGCCTTGCAGCTATTCCCCATGATGTGTCACACAGCAGGGTCCTCCGGTGAAATGAAAAGCTGTGAATGACATGTGGATCAGTATGTTGGAGACAGCATTTCGACACAGACACAGTTTCCTATTATTAGAACAAGCACCACAAAAGATGATTAACCTCAGAGAGAAGCAAGCGACAAAGATTTGCCGTGGACTCGATGGGCTGAACGGCTTCTGTCAGCAAGTGAATGATGTCACACGTCTCTGCCGTCCCTCTCCCTGTCTCTGTGACAGAGTGGTTGAGGGATAAAAATAATGGCTCTCTTTTAATCCTCCCTTCCACTTTGGATTACCTGCAGCACCGCACCTCCTGGCTGTGGGGCTGGTTCTCAGCGAGTGAGGGTTTTATTCGGAGTCACTTCATCTGGGAGTTGGGACTCAGATGTTAACTGATGCCCGATTGCAGCAAAGAAGCCGACGCCTCGGAAACAAAAGCCTTTCAGCGGGATTGTTCTCCGAAGATTGATTCTGATTATCAAATGAGCAGCACAAAAATGCACTTACTGGTATTTTACTGAGGGAAGAGAGTCCACAGCTCATTCCTTTCTTTCCTACCAGCTCAGCCTCTTTCTCGCTCTCTCAAATAAATGATATTTGGAGGAAGTTCGCAATCAAAGTTGCTGAGTTCCAGCGGCGTTCTTGCACCTGGCTGTGCCCGGGAGAGGAAGCTTCAGAGCATATCCGCATTTACAACCCCTCATAAATGCCTGTAAGTGGAGAGAAATGGCTGAATACTCTGCCAATAGAGACAGCTCAGTCCACAGGTATGAGATAAACAGTACCGTCCCGGTGGGGACATTCTGCAGATCAGACACAGTGCACCTTATCATTCAGATCATACCAGAGTGAGAGCGCTAGAGAAGGCCGATCGGTCACTCGTACCTGTGCCAACTCGGGAGTTACAAAAGATTGGTGAAAGTGGAAAGTGGATTTGTTCACATTTCAAGTGTTTTCGTGAAGCAGGAAGCAGAAGAAGATACACTGGGAAGCGATTGAGATCTGACTACAGGAACAGCAAATAAGTTGTACAGTGCAGAGGAGAGCTTTGAAGTATTTAATTCTGGTTTATGGGACGATCATGGTTTCACTAGGCCACGCTGCTACAGAAGAAACTATGTCAGTGTCTCTCAACATTGTGATGTCACAGGCAAATGTCGTCGTAACATTTCAGGAAATTCCTTTTTCCAATGTGAGGAAAGTCCATATGTAAAGTAGCTTATATATCAAATCCGTTCACATAAATAATTCCACTGCACCGCAGTGTATTGTCTCCCTTCCACTTTACCTGTCATTGTGCCTGCACTGAAGGGCTTTACTCCTTCTGTGTGTCTTGTACAATCTGTGTGATGTTGGGCAGTTGTATTGACACATCTTCTGACAGAACCTTCCACTTCACTTCAGCCCGCCCTAACTTCGCTATCTGATCCCATTCCCGTTGTTTAGGTGTTAAGCGCTCGTCTCAGATGCAGCCTGCCCTCACCCAAAATAAATGGAAGACTCAGTCACACTGTGATCACTGCAATCAAGGGATATCTTCACACCAACGTCATTGACAATTCCAAAGATAAAGTTAGGGCTGCAGGTGCTGGAGATCCGAGTTGGTAGTGTGATGCTGGAAAAACACAGCAGATCAGGGAGCATTCGAGGAGCAGGAGAATTCAGTTTTCAGGCTTCAGCCCTTCCTCAGGAAAAGATTTGTGAGTTAGGGCTGAGATATAAATACACGTGGTGTGGGGTTGAGGGGAAATAGCTAGAAAGCAATAGATGGATGAATAGGAGGGAGAACATAATAGGTCAGAAGTGGCAGTGATGGAATGGGTCGAGAGGGCGGTGGCAAGTTGAAGGCTTGTGTTTGGGGGAGGGTAAATGACGAAACTGTTCGAATTCACATTTATCCCGTGTGCTGTTCGAGGACCTAAGCCAGAATGTGTAGCGTTCTTCCTCCAGGCGTTGGGTGGTAAACGTTTGGCAGTGGAGGAGGTCCGGGACCTGCATGTCTTTCACGGGGGAGGAGGGAGAGCTGAAGTGTTCAGCCACGAGACGGTGAAGTTCGTGGGTGCAGGTTTCCCAAAGATGTTCTCGGAAATGATATACAGGAAGGTGTCCTGTCTCCCTGATGTAGAGGAGACCACACTGGGGGCAACGGATGCAGGAGATGACATTAGTAGCTGTACAGGTGAATTTCTAACGGATGTGGAATGATCCCTTCAGGCCTTGGTTGGAGATGAGGGCAGTGGTGCGAGTGCTAGTTTCATCCCTCCTTTCGAGGCAGTGAAACATGCCACTAGAGGGTGGTGGTCTTGTAGAGGGAAGTGTGGACATGATGAGTGGATCGTGGAGGGAATGGTCTTTTCGGAATGTTGGCAGGGCTGGGGAACGAAATATATCTCTAGTAGTGGTGTATAATTGGAGGTGGCATCAGAGGCAGGATATGATGCGTTTAATACGGAGGTTGGTTAGGTGGAAGATGAGCACCAGGAGGTTCTGTCCTTGTTGCGTTGAGTGGCGTGGGGTTAAAGGGTTTTGGTGTGTGAAGTGGAGGAGATGCGCTGGACAGCATTGTCAACCACGTGGGAAGGCAATTTATGATGGTGGAAGAAGGAGACCAACTGTGTCTTTCTGAGGTGAAATTGGTCATCCTGGGAACACATGTGGTGGAGGCGGAGGAATTGGGAATAAGGAATGGAGATTTTACATGAGATAAGGTTGGAGGAGATGTGGTCTAGATACCTGTGGGAGTAGTTGAGCTTGTAGTATATGTCTGTAATTAGTCAGTCGCCAGAGACGGTGATGAAAAGGTCCATGAAGGTGAGGGAAGTTGCCAAGATGATCCGGGTAAATTTGAGGTCGGGGTGGAAGCTGTTGGTAAAGTTGGTGAGCTATTCAAGCTCCTCGTTGGAGCACAAAGTGGCGCCAGTGCCTTCATCAATGTAGCGGTGGAACAGGCGGAGGATAGTGCCTGTGTAACTGCGAAAGATGGACAGTTTCGCGTATCTGACAAACAGGCAGGCATACCAAGGTCCCATGCGGATACCCATGGCTACCCGTTTCGATGGAGGAAGTGGGAAGATTGGAAAGATAAGTTGTTGATTGTGAGGACTAGTTCAGTCAGGTGGATGAGGATGTCTGTGGAAAGGTACTGGTTGAGATGGTGTGAGATTAAGAAAGGGAAGGCTTGCAGGCTTCTGCCATGGCAGATGGATTTGTACAGGGACTGGATGTACATGGTGAAGATGACACGTTGGGGGCCAGAGAAACGAAATTCATGGAGGAGGGGAAGTGCATAGGGGTGTCACGAATATTAATGCACATTTCCTGGACTGGGCAAGTAAGATTGTGACGAGGTAGGAAGAGATGATTCAGATGGGATAGGCGGAGGCTGAGACAATAGGTCGATTGGGGCAATCGGGTTTGTGAATCAAAGGAAGGAGGTAGAATCGGGGAGTGCATGGTTCACGGACAATGAGGTTGGAGGTTGTGGATGAGAGAGGCCCAGAGGTGATGAGGTTGTGGATAGTCTGGGAGATGATGGTTTGGTGGTGGGAGGAGAGATCGTGATCGGGGTCAGTAGGAGGAGGTGCCTGCGAGTTGGCACCTGGCTTCAGCTTTGTCCCTCTGCCCAACTCACGAGCCTAATTCCTGATAAATGGCTTATGCCTAAGTCGTCCATTCTTCTGCTCCTCGGATATTGCCTGACCTGCTGTTCTTTTCCAGTACAACACTCTCTACTCATTCATTATTATTGTCTCATTTCACACTATCAGGTACACGCTGTCTGTTTGATGCTCGAGAACACTGTTCCCATGAACTATGACAAAATCTGCCAATTTGAAACAAAAACCGAAATTGCTGTAAAATCACAGGTGAGCAGGCACCATCTGCGCAGATAAATCACAGTTAACATTTCACATCCACTGGGTCCGTCTCTCCACAGATGCTGCAAGACGTCCTGAAATTTTCTAGCATCGACTATTTTTGTTTGATTTTCAACATCGGCAATTTTTTCATTTACGTTTTCTTCTTTTCTGCCAATATGATTTGGCTAAAGATTACGTTAAATGTTTTAAATATGACTGCGATGCAATGGCCAGACTTAACCAGCCCGCTACTTTTATTTGGTTCACATGTCCAATGCCTTTCCACTTGTTCACCGCACCCTACAGCTGCACTGCATATAAATTGACAAAATTGTGGCATTCTCTCGGATTGATAATCAGGAGCGAGATTGTTTGAAATTGTTCAAAATGTAAGATAAACTGAGAGAATACGGGATATTAAATGGGAAACTGAAAGGGAAAGAGAGAACAGTGAATGACAATTTTTTGACAAAATTGAAATGTAATTGTTCCAGATTCAGAAAGTGTTTTCATCCACAAACATATCACAATGTGGAATGTATTTTTTAGGACAGCCAATGCAAGCAGATTGCAAAATCTTAGTTTTAAATTCTTGCTGCAACTGTTTTGGTTTTAATGAACGCACACATGGGATTCAGTGCTGTAATGATCCCCTAAACTGGAGAAGGAAATCCTTGCCTTCAAGAATACGTCCGGAATGTTCACTGATTCATCTCAGTAATAGCAGGACTGTCCTCTGGAAGCGTATGAGTAAAATCGTTCAATGTTCCATGGAGTTTCGAATGAGTGGTGAAGGGAATGTCTCCATTCAGAAATTAATCTTTCAGTAGAATTCAATACAGGGACCCATGAAATGATGAACACATTGAAAAAGAACATGGACATATGATACACAATAGCTACGACAATTACTATGTGAAAACTTTTGATTTCAGATCCACGGTGGCCTTTGGTGATGACATTTACTGTCCAGAACCAGTCTGCACTGGAATGACTGGAGACACACTATGAAGTATTTGAACGTGAGTCGCCTTTAGAAATAGCTGAGGCTCACTCAGGGCACGGGGAGTTAGAGATGTTGGCCTTATAAACCTTTCAAACATTTCATGGAAGAATAAAGGAAGTGATAGATAATTTTCAATCCCATGGAGATGATGTTCATGAACTGGATAGATAATAATTTACCTTATTGAGTTTATGCATAGTGACGTCATATTTAAAAAGCAAAGAGTTCATAGTGTAACTGTAAAATCTTCAGGTCACCCTCAGTGGGAGCATTGTGTGTAATCCCTGTCCTCATTCTCCACCAAAACCATGTGAAGAGGTTAGAAAGGACACCGACGCTGTTTCCTATTAGATATTAGAAAGCCAAGTGACGTTGTTTACGGAGACATAAAAATATCAGAAAGGATGCAAACGGGATTATGGAAAGAATGAGGGAGTTTATTCACGAGATCTAGAAATGCTGGAGCAGAAACGCCCAAGTTTGACGTCAACAAATGAGATTTTCACATAACGTGAGGTTTGAATGACTAAATCAGGGAAATCCCCTCTTTCGAGTGAATCAATAACTTTAGTTAGAGCTTCAAAACCATTAGTGAATGATTAAGAAAAGTTTGAATGAGAGTTTCTTCCAATCAATACAGTTAGTTAAATCGCGAACGACTTTCCAGAAATAAAACGTAGAAGCTGATTTCACAATGTTTTAAAAGATACACGAACAAACATACAAGGAGGGAATTTACCATTGAGAGAAAGTCAGTGTGGTTGCGTAACAATTTCGAATTTGGTTGACTTCAGCCACAAAGACATTTCATGAACACGTAGAACTGATTAAGATTGAGTAAAAAACGTTCATGGATTGGTAAGGTGTGGCGTGTTATTCATGGTGAAACTCTGTAAATGGAGCTGATGTCCTAAAATAACTGCAGACAGAAGTTATATCCTAATCAGTCGGAATTGAATCGTAACTGGGAGACGCAACACCAACGTTAAAGATTCGACCACATTCACATGATGTTATGTATATTTCGTACATTCTTAACTCCACCCAAGAAATGCACCAAAAAGACTCTGTTATTTTGTGTTGTTAACCCTCTGTACTTCTCTGCAGCACGCCATTGAAGATAAAATATGCTCAGGCCAAAATTCAATTCAATACAATATTCAAACGGTCCTATGTGATTTTTCTTTTTTTGATTATTGCAATAACCTTTGTGACTTTGCAACAACTCAAACTTAAAACTTCAACACAGCACAGCCCACTATACTGGCACAGAGATACCATGCACTGTCACCTGCAGCACAGGAGCAACACATTAATGCTTACCTCCACATTCCTGGTTGTACGTTAACGTTTGGGAAACCGAAGTTCTCTGATTCCATGGCCAGTAACGGGGATTAAACGATCATCTTCACCAGTGGTTCTGACTCCGAGTGAGGAAAATGCTGAGCTACTCATTGCAAAGATGGGTAGATTTTTGAAATATATAATTGCAACATTTGCCTTCACTAACCAATGAACATTTTATTTTGTTTTTCATCTGTAGAAATCTTAAAATCTTCATCTTTAACAGACTCAATGACAGATCTCCATTGTGTCTCTGGTATCAAATTCCAAAATGTAAAACCGCTCTGAATTCTTCCACCACATTCCGCTTTTTGGTAGTGTTCCTGTTGTGGGAATTGCACTTCCCCGCGTGTCAACTGCTGCTCCCAGCATTCTCTCTGGCACTCCACTAATTTTCCTTCTGACACTTACTCACTGTGTTGCTGTGATCATACTTGGTGTTGCATGGCCCAGGAAAATGATACAGATCAAGGTTTTTGCATTGTTGAATTCAATTGTCTGTTTAGTCTTATTTAGGATTTTGAAAGTGTCTGTTCTGTACAGAAGTGCTTGTGAAAAACATCTGAGCAGAAGAAAGGTGTTCCGAATAATGACATTGAGCACGATGCACTCTCCTCCAGTCTGGAAAACAATTCCTCATAGGCAATTTAATAGGCAATAGACAATAGGTGCAGGAGTAGGCCATTCTGCCCTTCGAGCCAGCACTACCATTCATTATGATCATGGCTGACCATCCTCAATCAGTATCCTGTTCCTGCCTTATCCCCATAACCCTTGAGTCCATTATCCTTATGAGCTCTAGCCAACTCTTTCTCGTGTTCTTCATTCTGTTGACTTCAAATCTTCACAGAATTCAACAGACTTTGTTACATAGTCTTTTCTTTATTTTTGTTTAGATCACTGTGAGCAGAGTGTCACAGTGGGAATGCCGTTGCCCCACAACCCAGAGGTCAGACCAGACTCTTGGGACCGTACTGTGCTATTTAGCATTTCACCAGACCAGGGAGAAATATCTGCTGTTCTGCATAATTTACGCAATTCACTTATTCATGCACGCACTTGTATACGTGATGTGGTGGCCGAGAGGTTAAGGCGATGGGCTGTTAATCCATTTTGCTCTGCACGCGTGGGTTCGAGTCCCACTTTCGTCCCTGTTTTTATTGTTGCATGCTCACTCCTGTCTTACTGAAATTGGAACTCCAATGGTCAATTTATATGCATCGACGCTATTATAAAATCTCAAAGAATAATTTGAGTCAGTTGCTTAAACTGCATCGAAACATAGATCGCATTGGGATAATGAAAAGTAACGCGATTTTCTTTTTCAAAGCTGCTGTGACCTTTTATCATATGAAAGAGATCCAGGAAATCCAAAATACAAGAGATGCGAAGCGCATGTTTATGTAATGGGATTCTTAATGACTGTTTTGTCAAATGAAATCTGGAGCAGGTTGAGTAGAAGTGATTCATGTTGGTGAGAAGAGCACAGAAAGACAGCAGAAAATAATGGAAATATTTCAAAAGGGGCAGGGCGTGGGTGTTGGAGCACCGAGAACTGGCTATAAATGCACAGTAGAGAATTGCAGATATGGGGGCCATGCATGGATACGGAGAGACTTTCACATTGGTCTCTTTATCGCCCGTTGCTCTCGCCATTGATGAAGGCTGGACACAAGACACAGATAAACACAAGATGTGAGAATCAAGCTCCAAAACGTTATGCAGACACTGGATGCATCACATTGAACTATGAACAACTGGAGAAGTAGTATGCTCACTGCAGGGACTGAACCTAAATCGTGGGTGAATAATCGCAAATGCATGCAGCATTAGCATGAAAAATGATTTAATGTGTCTTTATACGCATGTCATTAACAGACGTTTCGTTCTAATACCCGTGTGGTTGAAAGAAGAGGACACCACATGTCAAGATGGATGACAACGTAACCAAGTTTGCTTTGAAATTGAGATCCATTTCATCATTGTACACAGTGGACAAGTTCATTTTAAATAATACACACCACATTCCCTCACCTGGAACAAAAGTGTGATTTCATTACAAACATTGCCCTTGCTAAGTGGCAGTTACTCAACATGAAAAATATGATGAAATTTTTATTGAACATGCATCAATTAGCACCATTATCTAACTTCGGATTGACTGCAATATGCACATGATAAACAATATTTAAGAAAGAATGTCTTCTGGAAATAATGATTCGGTGCTGACAAAAAATAATATTAAATTCACATTATGTGGATATTCCACCAATGGCTCCAATGGTGGAAATGGCCAGTGGGCACTATTTCTAAGTTGGTATAGAGGTCTGTGAGTTGCAAGGGTTGGGAGCTTCCACCTCATCTGGAGCAGCGTCTGCTCACATGGACCAGGGAGCATTGGGGCAGCAGGCTGGGAGTTCCAACCAAACCTGGAGTAGCTTTTATTGACTTGGAGTAGCAGGGAGCATTGGGGAAGCAGGCTGGGAGATACAACCTAACCTGGAGCAGCTTCTATTGACGTGGAGCAGCAGGGAGCATTGGGACATCAGACTGGGAAATGAAGCCTCACCTGGAGCAGCATGTATCGACATGAAGCAGCAGGGAGCATTGGAACATCAGACTGCGGGATCTTACCTAATTTGAAGCAGCTTCAGTCGACATGGAGCAAGGAGCTTTGCGAGATCCGTCTGGGAGCTCCACTCTCACCTGGAGCAGCTTTTAATGTCAAGTAGCAGCGGGAAGCATTGGGACATTAGAGTGACAGATCCAGCCTCAACTGGACCGCTTCTATTGACATGGAGGAGGGAGCATTTGGACATCAGACTGGGAGCACCAACCTCACAAGGACCAGCTCTTAATGACATGTAGCACCTGTGAGCATTTGGGCATGAGAGTGGAGATCCAACCTCAACTGGACCACTTCTATTGACATGCAGCAGGGAGCATTGAGGCATCAGACTGGGATCCCCAAATTAAATTGAAGAAGCTGCTATTGACATGGAGCAGCAAGGAGCATTGGAACGTTAGGTTGGGAGCTCCAACTTCACCTGGAGCAGTTGGTATTTACATGGAAGAGAAGGGAGGATTGGGACATTAGGCTGGAGGAAAGGATATTCAACTATTTTAATCTGAAGTAAAATAGGTTCCAAAACTCAGATGTTAATTGATTTATGAAGAAACTTTCCCAGGAAAATAATTAATACTTTCGATACTAAAGACAAGTTCTGCAAATATCCAACTCAAGGAAATGCATTGGTACATAGAGAAATGGGAGTGATGTTTCATGTCGTTGTCTTTTCTTTTCTGGCCGACCATGCACTGGATTACATCACGGGAAGGACGTTTGCACTCATTTCATATTGTTCAGTTTCCTGCAAATACGGACAGGTCATTAACGCAATCTAAACCCGAAAATTAATGGGAATATGTGATGTTATGATTAGGCTGGAGTTTACCTCTAATTAGGGTGAAAACGCAGCAAAGTAAGTTGCAATTTTCTTGATCAGCAGCGACCTCATTGATTGGCTGATCAAATTGTGAATGGTAGTTTTTTTTTAAAGACAATTTGAAGTGGATCATTGATGGTGATTATCTTTGTTCTTTGTTCACCTTGTGACTGTTACTGTTATTGCACATGTCATTGTCAGCACCACAGCTCTGCAGCGTGTAAAACTTCAGATGTGCATCTGGCCAGTGGTACAGCCATTCTTATAGCAGGCTACGGATCAGGCAGGTGCAGGTTCAACTTTTGCTTGGTGCAAGCGCATTGTGGAGATTCAGCATACATCCAAACTTTTTTTTTGTTACACTGAGGTGAATAATATTTGAAATTTTCATCTCCACGAACGAAAATTCGTTTACCGTCTTCGATCAATTAAACATTACCAAGAGCTCTCAATGTTAAAAATCACATTGCATCAGATTGTATCGAACAAGCATATTTGGAAGCACCAATGTTCCGTGCATTGTTTCTTCATCAGCTGGTTTTCAACTGTTGGACTCTAATCTGGCTTTGTATGATTTTAAAATTTGTCCACCCCAGTCCAACACCAACACATCTAAGTCATGGGTACCATCGACACCACGAACGGTCAGTTAAAGTCCAGATGATCTTCCAAAAGATCGCGCATATTGACACACACATCAAGTTTCTGCAGAAAGACACCCACCTGATGAAGGAGCGGCTCTCTGAAAGCTAGTGTTTCCAAATAAACCTGCTGGTCTGTGCCCTGACGTTGTGTCATTTTTAACTTTGTCTACCCAACTCAAAAAACTGGCACTTCCATATCATTGAGAACATCAGTCATGCCCCAGCGCTGTCAGAGAAGGCAATCTTGGAATAGCCTCACTCATTTTTAAGAAGGTACGTTTAATTTTCAGAAACCAACCCACTCAATCGTGAATTACTACAGATTGTTAATGTGCTGAGCTGTTAGTTTTGGCTTTACATTAAATGGAAGCCGGTTAGCTCAGTCCGCTGGCTCACTGGTTTTTGGTATAGAGTGAGACTAACAACGTGGGATTAATTGTCGCACTGTCTCAGGGTGCCAGAAGGATTATCATCTCCTCTGCTTACGTGATCTGTAATACAATGTGACTCTAGTGAGTAGGAATGCACCTGTCGATGTCAAGCATCATTATCATTGCCATCGATTGCCTTGGTCATTTGGTCACAATGACCAGGAACGGGACTGAGTCCTTTTAATACTCACTGATTTAATGGGATACAGAAAAATGTTGTGAAAATAGACTTGATTGAAAACTGGGTTTCCAAGGGTCGCTGCGTTGTTTACAGAAAATGTTACATTATCACAGGGCTTCTCACTCGGTCGGCTTCAATTCGGCACAGAATTCGATTCAGCATTCAACCACACTTCATGAACATGCTTCTGTAAGATCCTACAGACAACATGAAACACACTGCACTCATCATTAATCTTCACCATGGCTTCATCCAAGGACATAAAGCACAATTTTCTTGAATACTGAAGACATAAGAATGTCATGCAAGAGTAAATTGAATTTCAGTTTAAATTATGGGCGGAAAATGATACAGGACAATATCGAGGAAAAGCGACTTCTTTCAGAAAGATTAGTTTCACGGGTTTTCTGCAATGGCCGAGCGCTATTACCACTGGACTGTTAACTCAGATAACAAGCAAATTAACCAGGGACCCGGGTTTGACTCCAACCATGCCAGGTGTTAGAATTGGGATACAATACATATCTGGAATTACGAGTCTAATAACACCTATAAATACATGGCCAATTGTTGAAAAAAACAAAACCATCGTGTTCACTGACGTCCTTTGAGGAAGGAACGTGCTATTCTCACCTGGTCAGGCCTCGATGTGACTCCAGACTCACTGCAATACGGTTGAGTCTCGACTGCCCGCTGTGCAATTAGGGATCGCAATCAATACTCCCGAGACAGCGACGCCCTCATTCTGAAACAGAATAGGAAAAAAGTTAATTTAGCTCTCGCTAGAGTACTGTGTGCAGTTCTGCAATTCACAGTACAGCAATGATGTGATGGCACTGCGAATGTTGCAGGAGAGATTCAATGGGATATTGTCTGGGCTGAACAGTTTCAGTTATGAGGAGAGATTGGACAGACTGGGGTTGTTTGTCGCCGAGCAGAGGAGATTGGAGAAGACATGACTGAGATGTACAAAATAACGAGGGATATGGATAGGATAGACTGAAAGAAGCGTTTGTTATTGATGGAGGGATTGAACACTGGGGCCAAGAGATTTTAGGAAAAGGCAGAAAGGTTTGATTATCTGTGCAGAAACGGTCAGAGAGACGGAAACTCTTTTAACCTGAAAAAAAATTCAAATGTGAATTTGTGATGCCAAGACATATCAGACTATGGGCTAAATAATGGAAATTTTGCTTCAGGTCGTTAAGCAGTTGTGTTGGACAAGTGCGGCCACAACAGGCTGCAGGGCCTCCTTCGATTTTGTTGTCTTCCACAGTTTCGTGGTTAGTGTCCCCGCCTGTCACTGGGCTCAATTCTCCGCTGGGGGCATCGTAAATGTTTTAAACCTGTCGCTCTGTTCCCCAGTGAAGGTTATTAATGCCTGGCCTTCCATTCTCGATTGGTTATGTCACAGGAAGGACAGTGCTGTCAGAATCAGCTGGGGAAGGACTGCAGCTCCTGGGGAGAGAGTGTGTCAGTGAAAGTGCAAGCAGGTAACTTCTGCAAACTCCACATTGTGTTTCGTGTTGCAATGAAAACCATTATATAGAGTTGTTCCTGACTGTGTGTTTATATAAAGCAGCAATCTGAGGAAGACAACAGAGTAAACCCATTCAGATGTGAGTGCAGAAACATTTCCAGCAGCACTAATGAGGTTGTACAGCGCAGAACCGCGTTTGGATGCATTGAGCTCGGTTTGAGGGCGCAGCTTGCTTTCACTCGGCTGAGTTGCCAGTGTATAAAGCCATTAAACATGATACGGGTAGTGTTCAATATGATGGTACATTTGCTCATTGGTTCGCACTGCTGGTAAATCTGTAGGTTAGGTGGATTGGCCGTGTTAAATTCGTTGATGTGTTCAGGGAGTGAATTCAGTAAGTTAAGTGAGTTAGCCATGGGTAACGCAGTCACACGATGCCAGGTTTCATTCCAACAGGTTTATTTGAAATCACAAGCCAGAGGCATGCCAGGATAGAGACGGGAGCTAGGTCTGGTTGAGATGCTGTTTCGAATGTCCCTACAGACCTGATCGGCTGAATTGTACTTTCTGCATTGTAGGGAATCTGTGATTCTATCAGAGAGGTCACTGCCAGCGTTTACTGGGCTGCTAAGACATTAGAGACGATGCTGACGGCGTTTCGCGGGGATTTAATTTTATTTATTTGTGTGTTGGAAAATTTGAAACTGAACCAAGGAAAACCGAATGGAAGTTTTCCAGAGTATTTGAGATTTGGAGAGAGTAAATAGGTGGTAAATTCTTTCTTTCAAGTTCGCAAATTTCTGAACGTCAGGCTTTCAAACCCATCGATGTCGTGCAAAGAAATAATGACAGCAGAATTTCTGTCAGTCTGAGAATCCATTTCCAAATATTTGGAGAGACACATTTCGAGACACAGAAGCAGTGAGTTTCACCAGGAGAGAGACAGCCTGTGGCCAGGTAAAAGTGTAAATGTGGGGTGTGTGTGTGGTGGGGAGGTGTGTGGGGGTGGAAGTTGTGAGGAAACAATGTCTAATTTGGACGAATTTAGATGTGAAGGAATATCGGAAACGTATGCAGCTGAATAATATTGAGCAAAGAACCATCCGAGTTTTGAAAGATTTATATTAATATTCTACATGAAACATGATAAATGGAACTGAGCAGATTTTGTATATTGTCAAGGAAAGATAATGAATAGGAAGTGACCTGTCTCTTGGAGATCGATTTCCTGCTTTAATCGCCTTAAAGATGGAAGGACAATCGGCATGATGTTGGGTTCATTTGATACCCACTGAAATCTGCCAACGTAACTGAGCATCAAAACTGGCATCTTGTTTTGTAGTTTAACTTTCTGTTTTTCTCAACAGTATTTTCTTTAAGCTGAAATAAATTCGGAGCAAAACTGAATGCAACATTAAACGTTCCAATGATATAAATCCAATTCACTTCCGATCATTGCAATGAACAGAGTGAAGTTGCAGCAAAATTAATAAAATGAAATGAAGAAAAATGCATTTCCGGAAATTTTACCCAGTTCAGGTACAGCCATATGAGAAAGCCCATATATACTTCTTCACGTGAGAGAGAAACTGTCTGAAGAAATTATGCGTCAAGACTAAATATGCGTGTGAATGTGACGGCAATTTCATTCTGAGAAGTTCCGACTCGGAATGAATCAAGCACAGGTATTCCTTCCAAGGACGAGGTCAATTCTTTGGATTTTGCTGGTATTATTATTCGCTAAAATCAGAAACATTATGGTGTGGATTCGATTCCTCTCAGGGAATTTCTTATCCCTTGGGTGCACCATATGTAATCTTGATGTGGTCACATGTGAGCCCCTTTGCAATGGGCTGAAGTGGCCCAGAGGTGAAGGCGACGGGTTGGTCTTTCATTGCGCATGTGTGGATTTGAATCCTACTCTGGCTGTTACTTCTATCAAAAACAGCTGTGGTTTTCGTTTGTGCCTCGCATCTTTAGTATACATTGGATGGAGAATCTTGTTCTTGCCCTTCATTGCACCGGAGATTTGTGATAAATTGAAACCTCATCAAAGTCGAAATAAAGCAATTTGTTTCCGTTGTAAGTTTTATTGGGATAATGAAAAGGAGTGCAAACGTTTCTTTCCTCCTATCATTCCATCCTGACTTTCTATGAATTTACATCGAATGAAAGCAATACAAATAAGGAGAGATCAGGTGCAATATTTTATCCAGTTGGATTGTGAATTTCAATGTAACACACCACAAACTTTTGATCAGTATTTTAAACAGTCAATTGAATTGGAACCGCAGAAAACTTTTCCAATGGAATGAGCCTTTCATTCTTTCACAACCTTTTGCTGTGTGCATCACACCAGCATCCGGCATCCAGCGTGATCACCAAGTTGGCAACAATATTAGATCCACCAATTTACTTTAGCAACCACAACTTCTGCACATACACATCTGTGGTGTGCTCAGTGTCATTTGTTGTCTCCAGGCCACAGCACATTTCTTGTTTATGAGCTGATGAGCCTAGTTCCTGATCTGTCTGATCAGTTTGAGAAACCTTTTCTCTCACTTCATCCCATCCCCTCAAAATTCGAAACTTATCAACAAAGTAAGGCATTAGACCAAATGATGCAGTTGTGGAATCGGCCATTCAGACCATCGGGTCTGCTCGAACATTCAATGAACTCATGGCTGATCTGATAATCTTCAACTCCATTCTCTTGCATTGCCTTGACAAAGCGTTATCGTCTTTCTGATCTGTCTGGCACAGTTTGAAAATACACAACAACTCAGCCTCAACAACAGCCTCGGTAAGGAGTTCCACTGATTCACTGGCCCCTGAGCAAAGAAATGACTCCTCATTTCTGAATTAAATAGGCAAAATCTAATTCTGAGTTCATGTCCTCTGGTGTTCTCCTCATACCAGAGGGTAAACCATCTGCCCATAACTGCCTTGTCAAGATCCCATGAATATTGAACGTTTATAAATGTTATCATGTGATTATACAGGTCCCTTCTGCCTCCTTTGTTTCAAAGAGGATAATCCCAGCCGAACCAATCATTCCACGAAGCTCCGTTTTCTCCTGTGTTGACAATATAACAGAGGCGGAAAGATTACAGTGAATGCGTGGAAATACGTTTGCAAGCAGTGGGTGGCTGAAATCTGAAACACAGTGTATGCAAGGATCGGAGAGGCTAAATCCACATAACTTTCCGAATTATTCAGATGTGAATTTGTGATGCCAAGACATACAAGGCTCTGTATCAAGTGATTTAAAAAGGAGTTCGGATAGCTAAGCGATTGTGTTTGAGCAATATAGATACTCAGTTACAAGAGTGGGTTATTAATACCTGTCTTTCCAATCTCGAACAGACATGTCAGAGTAAGAACTGTGCTGTCTGAATCAGCGTGGGGGAGTGCTGCTGCTCCCGGGGAGACACAATGACAGTGACTGTGCAAACACGTGACTTCTGTAAGCTGTACCTAGAGTCGGTGTTGGAATGCAAATCATTAGGTAGTTTTGATCGTAGTGAGGTGTTTACTTATAGAAGGTAGCTCAGGAAAATATACATTCTACTGCCCTTTCCCCACTCGCTCATACCACTGAATACCGCCACTATGTAGGACAATTTCTCTCTGAGCACCATCATCCAGTACTCCTTGGCCCCCAAAACTTCCCCATATGGCACAATTACACGAAATCTCAGAAGATGCAATGCTACTTGTTTACGATGTCTCTCCTCACTGTGTAAAGTTCCAGTGATTTATCTGCCTCTCACTCAATTTAGCAAACTGCATTTCCTGCTCACAGTGTGATCTCGTCAAGACTGGGGAGAGAAAAACAGAATGGGTGACAAATTCGAGTACACCTATGTTCTGTCTGCAAACAGAAAAAAGAACTTAAGCTTCTAGATTCCTGTCACTGCAAGTTCCCACTGTGTTCCTATGCCTCCATGTCAGTTTGGTCTGCTGCAGAGCTCCGCATGGCCTGTGCAAGTTGGAAGAGTGGCACGTCATTTCCGAATGAGAGACCGTGCAAACTTCAGTACCCAACATGGAGTTCAACCATTTTAGACCCTGCCCATCTTCTTTCACGTTCCTGCCCCATCTACACATACCATTCATTCCAAAGGTGGATGGTTTGGCTCGAAAATTTCTTCCCAGATGCACTAGACCTGCAGCTTTTGTTCCGATATTTCTACATTTCTTTTGATAACTTTATTCTGTTGTGATTGCCAGCCTTCAGGAAAAGTGCGTTTGGACGGGATTGTGGTCAGAGGAGATTTATCAACGTGGTGCCTGAGCTCGAACATTCCCCCTGCGAAGATAAGCGAAAGTGAGGGCTGCAGCGGCTGGAGCTCAGAGTCGAGAGTGTAGTGCTGGAAATGCCCAGCACGTCAGACAGCATCTGAGGAGTAGGAAAATCGATGTTTCAGGAAAACAACACCGACATTCCATTGCCAGCCGATGCCTGGAGGAAGAAAATCTTTTGTTCCACCTGAGGACCCTGCAACCATACGGGATAAATGTGTATTTCAACAGCTTCCTCATTTCACCTCCCCCAACGTTATCCCAATCCCAAGCCTACAGCTAGGCACTGCTCTCTGGACCCGGGCATCATTGCCCCTCCGAACTACCACCTTCTACCTCTCTTCATCCATCTATCGGTTTCCCAGCTACCTGACCACCAACCCCATTCCCCTCCCTCAACCCCGACTCAAAAGCCTCATTCCTGGTGAAGGGCTTATGCCCGAAACATCGATTCACCTGCTCCTCGGATGCTGCCAGACGTTCTGTGCTTTTAAAGTACTACACTCTCGCCAATGCAAAGATAGATGAGCTCGACTGGGGCTCTCTATCTGAGAGCGGAGAAAGCTGAGAGAGAAATTGATTAACGTTCACAGAAATGGAATAGATATGTTTGACAGGAATAAACTTCTTATGGGAAGGGTAAATAACCAGGGTTATAGACGAAACGCTACAGGGAGGATGTTCAGTGAAGATTTAGGAAGAATGTTTACATCCGGAGACGGTTGTTTGTCTGGAACTCACTGTTTGAACGTGTGGTAAAGCTAAGAGTCATCAAACTACTTCAGGAGTATTGAGTCGAACACTTGAGGAGCTAGAGCATGCACGGATAAGGAGCAGGTACTGGAAGGTGGGGCGAAGATAAACAGATATTTATTGAAAGAGTTGAATACTGTAACTTTCGGTGCAGTAAAATGGAGGCTAGCGCAGCTCAGTGGCACAATGAAAGACGTGGTGGACATCTACTGCATTGTTAAGATCGCGATTCACAGTTTGTGGGTTTGATTCCCCCCAGAATCGCAATTTTTTTCAGATTTCAGCTGATTCAATAATTGTTCTGCTGCTTCATCGTCAGTTCCCATCGTCTGGAGTTCTCGTCCCTGCTACTGACCAGAGAAGGTTCCTCACTTTCTTGGTGGTGAGTTTTAAGAAAATCATATCATTTGAAATATGATCAGCCAGCAATCGGCTGCTCATTCACAAAACCCACTGCAGATGCCCACTCTCTTTCAACACAGTTCCCTCCCACGGTTGCACAGAGTGTTTCGATTTATTCAGTGTCTTTTTCCCTTTGGGTGATAGGTTGATGTAGATGGGCTGGGAAAAGACATTGACCTGTTCGATCAGCCGTAATTATGTCAAATGGCGGGGTAGCGCTGGTGAGTGAAATGGTCCCCTCCTATTCCTCTCAGTCTGTGCTGTTTCTGACAGAGGGTTTTAAACAATAGCATGATGAGGACAATGTGAATCTGCACCACGGAATACCAAGGTCCTCCCGTTTATCCCACCGCTCTCACAGCTGCTGTTGTAGCTTCAGATCAGACAGGGGAGGGTTGTCCCAGGTGCTCTTTCAAGCTGCATGCTCCTTCACACAGGTTTCCAACTAGAAACATGCAGCAAACTGGCGGTTAGATATTGGGGATTCAGGGACAGATTTCCCCTTTTTCTGACTAGAGTTCTGACCACGGTAATAAACATGAATTTCGGGCGTTCTGTATCTTACTCTAGATTCTTATCACTTTATAATTTAAACTGAAATTCAATTTACTCTTGCATGACATTCTTATGTCTTCAGTATTCATGAAAACTGTGCATTATGTCCTTGAATGAAGCCATAGTGAAGATTAATGATGAGTGCAGTGTGTTTCATGTTGTCTGTAGGATCTTGCAGAAGCATGTTCTTGAAGTGTGGTTGAATCGAATTCTGTGCCGAATTGAAGCCGACCGAGTGAGAAGCCCTGTGATAATGTAACATTTTCTGTAAACAACGCAGCGACCCTTGGAAACCCAGTTTTCATTCAAGTCTATTTTGCACAACATTTTTCTGTATACCGTTAAAACAGTAAGTATTAAAAGGACTCAGTCCCGTTCCTGGTCATTGTGACCAAATGACCAAGGCAATCGATGGCAATGATAATGATGCTTGACATCGACAGGTGCATTCCTACTCACTAGAGTCACATTGTATTACAGATCACGTAAGCAGAGGAGATGATGATCCTTCTGGCACCCTGAGACAGTGCGACAATTAATCCCACGTTGTTAGTCTCACTCTAAACCAAAAACCATTTAGCCAACGGACTGAGCTAACCGGCTTCCATTTAATGTAAAGCTAAAACAAACAGGTCAGCACATTAACAATCTGTAGTAATTCACAATTGAGTGGGTTGGTTTCTGAAAATTAAACGTACCTTCTGAACAATGAGTGAGGCTATTCCAAGATTGCCTTCTCTGACAGCGCTGGGGCAAGACTGATGTTCTCAATGATATGGAAGTGCCTGTGTTTGAGTTGGGTAGACAAAGTTAAAAATTACACAACGTCAGGGCATAGTCCAGCAGGTTTATTTGGAAACACTAGCTTTCAGAGAGCCGCTCCTTCGTCAGGTGTATGTCTTTATGCAGAAACTTGATGTGTGTGTCAATATGCGCGATCGTTTGGAAGATCATCTGGATTTTAATTGATCGTTCGTGGTGTCGATGGTACCCATGACTTAGATGTGTTGGTGTTGGACTGGGGTGGACAAATTTAAAAATCATACAAAGCCAGATTAGAGTCCAACAACCACCTGATGAAGAAACAATGCACGGAACACTGGTGCTTCCACATATGCTTGTTCGATACAATCTGATGCTATGTGAGTTTTAACTTTGAGAGCTCTTGGTAATGTTTAATTGATCGAAGACAGTAAACGAATTTTCGTTCGTGGAGATGAAAATTTCAAATATTATCCACCTCAGTGTAACAAAAAAAAAGTTTGGATGTGTGCTGAATCTCCACATGCGCTTGTGCCAAGCAAAAGTTGAACCTGCACCTGCCTGATCCGTAGCCAGCTATACGAATGGCTGTACCACTGGCCAGATGCACTGCTGAAATTTTACACGCTGCAGAGCTGTGGTGCTGACAATGACATGAGCAATAACAGTAACAGTCACAAGGTGAACAAAGAACAAAGATAATCACCATCAATGATCCACTTCAAATTGTCTTAAAAAAAACTACCATTCACAATTCGAGCAGCCAATCAATGAGGTCGCTGCTGATCAAGAAAATTGCAACTTACTTTGCTGCGTTTTCACCCTAATTAGAGGTAAACTCCAGCCTAATCATAACATCACATATTCCCATTAATTTTCGGGTTTAGATTGCGTTAATGACCTGTCCGTATTTGCAGGAAACTGAACAATATGAAATGAGTGAAAACGTCCTTCCCGTGATGTAATCCAGTGCAGGGTCGGCCAGAAAAGAAAAGACAAAGATATGAAACATCACCCCCATTTCTCTCTGTACCAATGCATTTTCCTGAGTTGGATATTTGCAGGACTTGTCTTTAGTATCGAAAGTATTAATTATTTTCCTGGGAAAGTTTCTTCATAAATCAATTAACATCTGTGTTTTGGAACCTATTTTACTTCAGATTAAAATAGTTGAATATCCTTTCCCCAGCCTAATGTCCCAATCCTCCCTTCTCTTCCATGTAAATACCAGCTACTCCAGGTGAGGTTGGAGCTCCCAACCTAACGTTCCAATGCTCCTTGCTGCTCCATGGCAATAGCAGCTTCTTCAATTTAATTTGGGGATCCCAGTCTGATGCCTCAATGCTCCCTGCTCCATGTCAATAGAAGCGGTCCAGTTGAGGTTGGATCTACCACTCTCATGCCCAAATGCTCACAGGTGCTACATGTCATTAAGAGCTGGTCCTTGTGAGGTTGGTGCTCCCAGTCTGATGTCCAAATGCTCCCTCCTCCATGTCAATAGAAGCGGTCCAGTTGAGGCTGGATCTATCACTCTGATGTCCCAATGCTTCCCGCTGCTACTTGACATTAAAAGCTGCTCCAGGTGAGAGTGGAGCTCCCAGACGGATCTCGCAAAACTCCTTGCTCCATGTCGACTGAAGCTGCTTCAAATTAGGTAAGATCTCGCAGTCTGATGTTCCAATGCTCCCTGATGCTTCATGTCAATACAGGCTGCTCCAGGTGAGGCTTCATTTCCCAGTCAGATGTCCGAATGCTCCCTGCTGCTCCACGTCAATAGAAGCTGCTCCGGGTTACGTTGGATCTCCCAGCCTGCTTCCCCAATGCTCCCTGCTACTCCAAGTCAATGAAAGCTACTCCAGGTGTGGTTGGAACTCCCAGCCTGCTGCCCCAATGCTCCCTGGTCCATGTGAGCAGACGCTGCTCCAGATGAGGTGGGAGCTCCCAACCCTTGCAACTCACACACCTCTATACCAACTTAGAAATAGTGCCCACTGGCCATTTCCACCATTGGAGCCATTGGTGGAATATCCGCATCATGTGAATTTAATATTATTTTTCGTCAGCACCGAATCATTATTTCCAAAAGACATTCTGTCTTAAATATTGTTTATCATGTGCATATTGCAGTCAATCCGAAGTTAGATAATGTTGCTAATTGATGTCTGCTCAATAAAAAATTACATCATATTTTTCATGTTGAGTAACTGCCACTTAGCAAGGGCAATGTTTGTAATGAAATCACACTTTTATTACAGGTGAGGGAATGTGGTTTGTATTATTTAAAATGAACTTGTCCACTGTGTACAATGATGAAATGGATCTCAATTTCAAAGCAAACTTGGTTACGTTGTCATCCATCTTGACTTGTGGTGTCCTTTTCTTTCAATGACACGGGTATTAGAACGAAACGTCTGTTAATGACATGCGTATAAAGACACATTAAATCATTTTTCATGCTAATGCTGCATGAATTTGCGATTATTGATCCACAGTTTAGGTTCAGTCCCTGCAGTGAGCATGCTACTTCTCCAGTTGTACCGAGTTCAATGTGATGCGTCCAGTGTCTGCATAATGTTTTGGAGCTTGATTTCCACATCTTGTGTTTATCTGTGTCTTGTGTCCAGCCTTCATCAATGGCGAGAGCAACGGGCGATAAAGAGACCAATGTGAAAGTCTCTCCGTATTCATGCATGGCACCCATATCTGCAATTCTCTTCTGTGCATTTTCAGCCAGTTCTCGGTGCCCCAACACCCACGCCCTGCCCCTTTTGAAATATTTCCATTATTTTGTTCTGTCTTTCTGTGCTCTTCTCACCAACATGAATCACTTCTACTCAACCTGCTCCAGATTTAATTTGACAAAACAGTCATTATGAATCCCATGACATAAACATGCGCTTCGCCTCTCTTGTATTTTGGTTTTCCTGGATCTCTTTCATATGATAAGAGGTCACAGCAGATTTGAAAAAGAAAATCGCGTTACTTTTCATTATCCCAATGCGATCTACGTTTCAATGCAGTTTAAGCAACTGACTCAAATTATTCTTTGAGATTTTATAATAGTGTCGATGCATATAAATTGACCATTGGAGTTCCAATTTCAGTAAGACAGGAGTGAGCATGCAAAAGTAGCAGCATTGGAAACAGCGACGAGAGTGGGACTCGAACCCACGCATGCAGAGCACAGCGGATTAGCTGCCCATCGACTTAACCTCTCGGCCACCTCGTCACGTATATGAGCACGCGCATGAATAAGTGAATTGCGTAAATTATACAGAACAGCAGATATTTCTTCCTGGTCTGGTGAAATGCTAAATAGCACAGTACGGTCCCAAGAGTATGGTCTGACCTCTGGGTTGTGGGGCAACGGCATTCCCACTGTGACACTCTGCTTACAGTGATCTAAGCAAAAATGAAGAAAAGACTATGTAACAAAGTCTGTTGAATTCTGTGAAGATTTGAAGTCAACAGAATGAAGAACCCGAGAAAGCAGGATGTGTTCCTTCAAGAAAGAGTTGGCTAGAGCTCATAAGGATAGTGGACTCAAGGGTTATGGGGATAAGGCAGGAACAGGATACTGATTGAGGATGATCAGCCATGATCATAATGAATGGTAGTGCCGGCTCGAAGGGCAGAATGGCCTACTCCTGCACCTATTGTCTATTTTCTATTAAATTGCCTGTGAGGAATTGTTTTCGAGACTGGAGGAGAGTGCTTAGTGCTCAATGTCATTATTCAGAACACCTTTCTTCTGCTCAGATGTTTTTGACAAGCACTTCTGTACAGAACAGACACTTTCAAAATCCTAAATAAGACTAAACAGACAATTGAATTCAACAATGCAAAAACCTTGATCTGTATCATTTTCCTGGGCCATGCAACACCAAGTATGATCACAGCAACATAGTGAGCAAGTGTCAGAAGGAAAATTAGTGGAGTGCCAGAGAGAATGCTGGGAGCAGCAGTTGACACGCGGGGAAGTGCATTTCCCACAACAGGAACACTACCAAAAAGCGGACTGTGGTGGAAGAATTCAGAGCGGTTTTACACTTTGGAATTTGATACCAGAGACACAATGGAGATCTGTCATTGAGTCTGTTAAAGATGAAGATTTTAAGATTTCTACAGATGAAAAACAAAATAAAATGTTCATTGGTTAGTGAAGGCAAATGTTGCAATTATATATTTCAAAAATCTACCCATCTTTTCAATGAGTAGCTCAGCATTTTCCTCACTCGGAGTCAGAATCACTGGTGAAGATGATCGTTTAATCCCCGTTACTAGCCGTGGAATCAGAGAACTTCGGTTTCCTAAACGTTAAGGTACAACCAGGAACGTGGAGATAAGCATTAATGTGTTGCTCCTGTGATGCAGATGACAGTGCATGGTATCTCTGTGCCAGTATAGTGGGCTGTGCTGCGCTGAAGTTTTAAGTTTGAGCCTCACATGGAGCAGCTTCAATTATTCATTGTATTGAGGGGTACGGATAGAAGGTGATATTGAGCAAAGCCAAGTTTATGGGAAAATACCCGTGTTTGTGGATTGAGAAATGACCTTTATTGGATAATAACTCCTTGATCAACAAACATACTGCAAGTAGTTAAAACGTGAAGAGACATGTGTGGAGAGAGAGCCAAAGGTGATTGATCAGCAGGTGGATAACGTTTCCCATGTGCATTGCTTTAATTTCGCGAAAATAAATGTTGAACTGGTTTTATGTTAAGCATTTTGTTTCAAAGTCACAAAGGTTATTGCAATAATCAAAAAACCCTCTGCGTGCTTCAGAGAAGTACAGAGGGTTAACAACACAAAATAACAGAGTCTTCTTGGTGCATTTCTTGGGTGGAGTAAAGAATGTACGAAATATACATAACATCATGTGAATGTGGTCGAATCTTTAAAGTAGGTGTTGCGTCTCCAAGTGACGATTCAATTCCGACTGATTAGGATATAACTTCTGTCTGCAGTTATTTTAGGACATCAGCTCCATTTACAGAGTTTCACTATGAATAACACGCCACACCTTACCAATCCATGAACGTTTTTTACTCAATCTTAATCAGTTCTACGTGTTCATGAAATGTCTTTGTGGCTGAAGTCAACCAAATTCGAAATTGTTACGCAACCACACTGACTTTCTCTCAATGGTAAATTCCCTCCTTGTATGTTTGTTCGTGTATCTTTTAATACATTGTGAAATCAGCTTCTACGTTTTATTTCTGGAAAGTCGTTCGCGATTTAACTAACTGTATTGATTGGAAGAAACTCTCATTCAAACTTTTCTTAATCATTCACTAATGGTTTTGAAGCTCTAACTAAAGTTATTGATTCACTCGAAAGAGGGGATTTCCCTGATTTAGTCATTCAAACCTCACGTTATGTGAAAAGCTCATTTGTTGACTTCAAACTTGGGCGTTTCTGCTCCAGCATTTTCCAGATCTCGTGAATAAACTCCCTCATTCTTTCCATCATCCCGTTTGCATCCTTTCTGATATTTTTATGTCTCCGTAAACAACGTCACTTGGCTTTCTAATATCTTGCTATCCAGGAAAAAGCGTCGGTGTCCTTTCTAATCTCTTTACATGGTTTTGGTGGAGAATGAGGGCAAGGATTACACACAATGCTCCCACTGAGGGTGACCTGAAGATTTTACAGTTATACTATGAACTCTTTGCTTTTTAAATATGACGTCACTATATATAAACTCAATAAGGTAAATTATTATCTATCCAGTTCATGAACATCATCTCCATGGAATTGAAAATTATCTATCACTCCTTTTATTCTTCCATGAAATGTTTGAAAGGTTTTTAAGGCCACAATCTCGAACTCCCCGTGCCCTGAGTGAGCCTCAACTATTTCTAAAGGCGACTCAAGTTCAAATACTTCATAGTGTGTCTCCAGTCATTCCAGTGCAGACTGGTTCTGGACAGTAAATGTCATCACCAAAGGCCACCGTGAATCTGAAATCAAAAGTTTTCACATAGTAATTGTCGTAGCTATTGTGTATCGCATGTCCATGTTCTTTTTCAATGTGTTCATCATTTCATGGGTCCCTGTATTTAATTCTACTGAAAGATTAATTTGTGAATGGAGACATTCCCTTCATCACTCATTCGAAACTCCATGGAACATTGAATGATTTTACTCATACGCTTCCAGAGGACAGTCCTGCCATTACTGGGATGAATCAGTGAACATTCCGGACGTATTCTTGAAGGCAAGGATTTCCTTCTCCAGTTTAGGGGATCATTACAGCACTGAATCCCATGTGTGCGTTCATTAAAACCAAAACAGTTGCAGCAAGACTTTAAAACTCAGATTTTGCAATCTGCTTGCATTGGCTGTCCTAAAAATTACATTCCACATTGTGATATGTTTGTGGATGAAAACACTTTCTGAATCTGGAGCAATTACATTTCAATTTTGTCAAAAAATTGTCATTCACTGTTCTCTCTTTCCCTTTCAGTTTCCCATTTAATATCCCGTATTCTCTCAGTTTATCTTACATTTTGAACAATTTCAAACAATCTCGCTCCTGATTATCAATCCGAGAGAATGCCACAATTTTGTCAATTTATATGCAGTGCAGCTGTAGGGTGCGGTGAACAAGTGGAAAGGCATTGGTCATGTGAACCAAATAAAAGTAGCGGGCTGGTTAAGTCTGGCCATTGCATCGCATTCATATTTAAAACATTTAACGTAATCTTTAGCCAAATCATATTGGCAGAAAAGAAGAAAACATAAATGAAAAAATTGCCGATGTTGAAAATCAAACAAAAATAGTCGATGCTAGAAAATTTCAGGACGTCTTGCAGCATCTGTGGAGAGACGGACCCAGTGGATGTGAAACGTTAACTGTGATTCATCTGCACAGATGGTGCCTGCTCACCTGTGCTTTTACAGCAATTTCTGTTTTTGTTTCAAATTGGTAGATTTTGTCATAGTTCATGGGAACAGTGTTCTCGAGCATCAAACAGACAGCGTGTACCTGATAGTGTGAAATGAGACAATAATAATGAATGAGTAGAGAGTGTTGTACTGGAAAAGCACAGCAGGTCAGGCAATATCCGAGGAGCAGAAGAATGGACGACTTAGGCATAAGCCATTAATCAGGAATTAGGCTCGTGAGTCGGGCAGAGGGACAAAGCTGAAGCCAGGTGCCAACTCGCAGGCACCGCCTCCTACTGACCCCGATCACGACCTCTCCTCCCACCACCAAACCATCATCTCCCAGACTATCCACAATCTCATCACCTCTGGGCGTCTCTTATCCACAACCTCCAACCTCATTGTCCGTGAACCATGCACTCCCCGATTCTACCTCCTTCCTTTGATTCACAAACCCGATTGCCCCAATCGACCTATTGTCTCAGCCTCCGCCTATCCCATCTGAATCATCTCTTCCTACCTCGTCACAATCTTACTTACCCAGTCCAGGAAATGTGCATTAATATTCGTGACATCCCTATGTACTTCACCTCCTCCATGAATTTCGTTTCCCTGGCCCCCAACGTGTCATCTTCACCATGTACATCCAGTCCCTGTACAAATCCATCTGCCATGGCAGAAGTCTGCAAGCCTTCCCTTTCTTAATCTCACACCATCTCAACCAGTACCTTTCCACAGATATCCTCATCCACCTGACTGAACTAGTCCTCACAATCAACGACTTATCTTTCCAATCTTGCCAGTTCCTCCATCGAGACGGGTAGCCATGGGTATCCGCATGGGACCTTGGTATGCCTGCCTGTTTGTCAGATATGCGAAACTGTCCATCTTTCGCAGTTACACAAGCACTATCCTCCGCCTGTTCCTCCGCTAAATTGATGAATGCATTGGCGCCACTTGGTGCTCCAACAAGGAGCTTGATTAGCTCACCAACATTACCAACAGCTTCCACCCCGACCTCAAATTTACCCGGATCATCTTGACAACTTTCCTCACCTTCATGGACCTCTCTGGCGACTGACTAATTACAGACATATACTACAAGCTCACCTACTCCCACAGGTATCTAGACGACATCTCCTCCAACCTTATCTCATGTAAAATCTCCATTCCTTATTCCCAATTCCTCTGCCTCCACCACATGTCTTCCCAGGATGACCAATTACACCTCAGAAAGACACAGTTGGTCTCCTTCTTCCACCATCATAAATTGCCTTCCCACGTGGTTGACAACGCCGTCCAGCGCATCTCCTCCACTTCACACACCAAGACCCTTGAACCCCACGCCACTCAACGCAACACGGACAGAACGTCCTGGTGCTCATTTTCCACCTAACCAACCTCCGCATTAAACGCATCATATCCTGCCACTGATGCCACCTCCACATAGACACCACTACTGGAGATATATTTCGTTCCCCACCCCTGCCAACATTCCGAAAAGACCATTCCCTCCACGATCCCCTCTTCATGTCCACACTTACCTCTACCAGACTACAACCCTCTAGTGGCATGTTTCACTGCCACGAAAGGAGGGATGAAACTAGCATTCACACCACTCCCCTCATCTCCAACCAACGCCAGAAGGGATCATTCCACATCCGTTAGAAATTCACCTGTACAGCTACTAATGTCATCTCCTGCATCCGTTGCCCCCAGTGTGGGGTCCTCTACATCAGGGACACAGGACACCTTCCTGCATATCATTGCCGAGAACATCTTGGGGAAACCTGCACCCACGAACTTCACCGTCTCGTGGCTAAACACTTCAGCTCTCTCTCCTCCCCGGTCAAAGACATGCAGGTCCCGGACCTCCTCCACTGCCAAACCTTTACCACCCAACGCCTGGAGGAGGAACGCTACACATTCTGGCTTAGGTCCTCGAACAGCACACGGGATAAACGTGAATTCGAACAGTTTCGTCATTTACCCTCCCCCAAACACAAGCTTTCAACTTGCCCCCGCCCTCTCGACCCATTCCATCACTGCCACTTCTGACCTATTATGTTCTCCCTCCTATTCATCCATCTATTGCTTTCTAGCTATTTCCCCTCAACCCCACACCACTTGTACTTATATCTCAGCCCCAACTCACAAATATTTTCCTGAGGAAGGGATTAAGCCTGAAAACTGAATTCTCCTGCTCCTCGAATGCTCCCTGATCTGCTGTGTTTTTTCCAGCATCACACTACTAACTCGGATCTCCAGCATCTGCAGCCCTAACTTTATCTTTGGAATTGTCAATGACGTTGGTGTGAAGATATCCCTTGATTGCAGTAATCACAGTGTGACTGAATCTTCCATTTATTTTGGGTGAGGGCAGGCTGGATCTGAGACGAGCGCTTAACACCTAAACAACGGGAATGGGATCAGATAGCGAAGTTAGGGCGGGCTGAAGTGAAGTGGAAAGTTCTGTCAGAAGATGGGTCAATACAACTGCCCAACATCACACAGATTGTAAAAGACACACAGAAGTAATAAAACCCTTCAGTGCAGGCACAATGACAGGTAAAGTGGAAGGGAGACAATACACTGCGGTGCAGTGGAATTATTTATGTGAACGGATTTGATATATAAGCTACTTTACATATGGACTGCCCTCACATTGAAAAAAGGAATTTCCTGCAGTGTTATGGCGACATTTACCTATGACATCACAATGTTGAGAGACACTGACATAGTTTCTTCTGTAGCAGCGTGGCCTTGTGAAAGCATGATCGTCCCATAAACCAGAATTCAATACTTCAAAGCTCTTCTCTACACTTTACAACTTATTTGCTGTTCCTGTAGTCAGATCTCCATCTCTTCTCAGTGTATCTTCTTCTGCTTCCTGCTTCACGAAAACACTTGAAATGCGAACAAATCCACTTTCCACTTTCACCAATCTTTTGTAACTCCCGAGTTGGCACTTGTACGAGTGACCTATTGGCCTTCTCTAGCGCTCTCACTCTGGTATGATCTGAATGGTAAAGTGGACTGTTTCTGATCTGCAGAATGTCCCCACCGGGACGGTGCTGTTTATCTCATACCCGTGGACTGAGCTGTTTCTATTGGCAGAGTATTCAGCCATTTCCCTCCACTTACAGGCATTATGAGAGGGTGTAAGTGTGGAGATGCTCTGAAGCTTCCTCTTACGAGCACAGCCAGGTGTAAGGGCGCCGCTGGAACTCAGCAACTTTGATTGCGAACTTCCTCCAAATATCATTTATTTGAGAGCGAGAAAGAGGCTGAGCTGGTCGGAAAGAAAGAAATGAGCTGTGGACTCTCTTCCCTCAGTAAAATAAAAGTAAGTGCATTTTTGTGCTGCCCATTTGATGTTCAGAATCAATCTTCGGAGAACAATCCTGCTGAAAGGCTTTTGTTTCAGAGCCGTCGGCTTCTTTGCTGCAATCGGGCATCAGTTAACATCTGAGTCCCAACTCCCAGATGAAGTGACTCTGAATGAAACCCTCGCTCGCTGAGAACCAACCCCCCAGCCAGAAGGTGCGGGGCTGCAGGTAGTCCAAAGTGGAAGTGAGGATTAAAAGCGAGCCATTATTTTTATCCCTCAACCACTCTGTTACAGATCCAGGCAGAGGGACGGCAGAGACTGGTGACATCATTCACTTGCCGACAGAAGCCGTTCAGCCCATCGAGTCCACGGCAAATCTCGATCGCTTGCTTCTCGCTGAGGTTATTCATCATTCGTGGTGCTTGTTCTAATAATAGGAAACTGTGTCTGTGTCGAAATGCTGTCTCGAACATACTGATCAACATGTCATTCACAGCTGTTCATTTCACCGGAGGACCCTACTGTGTGACACAGGTGGGGAATAACTGCAAGGCGTCATGGGCATGGTGTACGCCACAACTGATTTCTCTCACATTCGCCAGTGTATTCCCAGCTCAGGCAAGTGACTTTGTGAATCATATCATAACAGACGGATAGAGAATGGCAAAAAAATGCTTGCACAACTTCAAATGTGTGTTTCCGCAAATGTATAAAGGTGGCGGGTGTATGTATTTCAGATTCCATTGAGTGTAAGGACGTAGAAGGCTCATCAATATGTAATGCAAAGAACGGAGCACTGTTATAGCAAAATTTTAGCAGTGGCAGTGCACACACTGACAGCTGGAATTGTCATCGAGCAGAGGATGCTTTTCATTCATTAATTTTATGGATTATGCGCCCAACATGATCCCTCTGGCCCGCTCTGTTATCGCTGACCATAGCAGTTTCCCGCAGTCTTCAGGTTTTTGTAGCATACCTTCGAGGATGATGTCAAAACATCTTCACTGTTATTGTGTGATACACTGTGGCACAGATGTGTCCTGGTTGTGTCAATATAACCGCTCTGTAACTTCTCCAATTTTGATGTTTTAATTGCAATTTCAATCAGAATCAGAAAATGTGTCTCACTGCAGACTGAGGCCATGCAGCCCACCATCGTTCTGCTGGCTCCACGCAATGAGGAAATGACTGTGCTTTAATTGATAGATTATCACAAGGACCTCAGTACAGTGGAACGCGTTGTCTGCGATTGGTAAAGGCGGATCATAGCAATCAAGGACATGCAGATCACAGCGTGAGAAAAGTAAAATTTGACCAGACTCAGGAATTCAGGTTACTACGTATAGGCCGTGCGCTCAGCAATATCCACATTGGCAAGGTCAGCATTATTTCAAGCTCGACAATCCATTTCTCAGAGCAGCAACGGCCGAGAAGATACGGTTCGTGAACTTGCTTGTGTATGTTTTCAAGCTTTGGAATCTTTATCTGAACTCGATCTCATCGAAATTATCTCTTCTCAGTCAAAAATGAAGTAGTGTGCAAAATTTGAAGACTCATCCCCAAGATGAACCTGAGACCTCTCGCACGAATGTCACCTGTCTGAGGCAATATTACACCCGAGACAAACGAGCCAGAATGGCGCCAGACGTGGTAACCATAAATCAGGTGAGTATTTTGGTTAACTGAGGCTACTTCTGCTGTTTCAGAGTGAAATAAGCACAGAGTTTTCAACACAGGTCCTTTCCATTCTGACTCACTTCTCCCAGGAGGCTGCGCTAGCTACTTTCCCAGAACAGGGCGGTCTTCATTGATAACTGGACGAACTCACCTTCCATTGTCACGCAGTGTTGGTGGGGAGCAGCTTGAACGCGGTCTTCAGCTCCCTATCAAACACGGGTTTGTGGAGCGGGGTAGGAGTCTGGCGGGAGTGGGAAGCATAGAAATTCTGGAAAGGTGTTAAAAAGGGAGATCATGCAGGCACAAGAAATGATCTTATTTTCGGAACCCTTGTCCACATAATGCGATCTGAGACAGATAGAAAATGCAGAACTGCAAGGAAAGACTGAATCTCTCCCCATTATTTGGGAACAGTGTCTGTGCTTCTCGAAGTCACGGGGAGGATTCTCCTTTCTGAATCAGCAAGGGATGTTACTGCAGCAAGTCCCGTCGCTCACGCAGCTGATGTGTATGCAGTTTTCCACGTTTCCTGCAGTTCAGATCATATGTTGCACAGCTCAGATCCTCCCAGAGTGACAGGGAAGAGAAGGAAACGATTCAGACCATCATCTAACACAACCTGGGGATAAATTGGATATGGGAGACAGGACAGCCTCGACTGGTTCCAGCATTTACAGTCCCACTGTGATATTATGTTCACAAGATCTGACCACATGGAAAGAAATGACACAGTGACAATATCTATTGAATTGGATTACGTGCAAAACCGAAGCCGATGGAGCGAAAAGAGCCATGACAGCGGGAATGTAACATTATCTGAGAGGAAGTTGTTTTCCAGAATCGAGGAGCGTGCACAGTGCTGTTTCCAGGTGTCAATATCAGGATAAGTAGACTGAATCAGTATCGGCTGGTATTGTACTGCATCTATTGTACAATGTTGCAAAAGCACGGGCCTTTTGTACAAAGGGGAATACTTCAAAATCCTCAATGATGCAAAACACACAAATGAGGTGAACAACAAAGCAACCGCAGAAACGCGTGTTACGTCATGGGGTAAACTCCCCGGCTCAACTTTCGCTCAAATTCGTTCTCTGTCGATTTCCTGAGTCTGAGTTTCGAACAGTGAATGGACTATGCTAATAAAAACTGCTCGGGTCTCATAACTTCAGTACATGTACGTCAGACAACAGTCACTGATCCCTCACTGTGTTACTTCAGCACACGTAGAGAAGAAATAAATATATGAACAACAGTCACGCATGTGACTGGGATTTGGCCCGATGCTGCTGCAGCCAATCGATTCAGTTGTAATTAAAGTTTCTTCCACCTTTCCTGTGTCGGTAATAAGATTGCATAGCATGGTAGTGAGTTTTTATGCGTTGAATTGGACCCAGCATTCTTTCTCAGGTTGAAATTTACTCGGATAGAAAGGCATGGTGAAAGACACGGTGGTGTTCACTGGAATAAAAAGACGTGAGGAATGACACGGTCAGAGTTCACTTGATAAAAAGTCGGTAAAAAAGACAGACATGACGGTTACTTTGAGATTACATCACTAGAAAAGGAAAGAGCAGATTTAATGGGATGTTGCGATAGATAAAGAATCATGCGGGACAAATCAGGAAAGACTTAGTTGTGTCTGAATGGAGGTTATCCAGCTGATGTGACGTTGGTAAGGGTAAATCTGAGGGAACTTCCTTCGTTTAGGTGAATTGAAACTCGAGGTTGGAGTTTCAAAACCAACGGGGAATGATGAAGACGTTTGGAGAAGTTTTTTTTTTATTCTGAGAATTATTGAAATCGGAGATGAATTTTCAGAAATAAAATCATTTTAGGAGCTGATTCCACTATATTTCATAAGGGAGTGAATTTAACAGCGACGGCGATTCTGGCCTGCCTGGATGGCGAGGCAGATGGGGCATACTCTCGAAGTGGATAACATTCATCGGAAAGAAATTGCATAATACCTGCAACTGAAAATGTTAAGTATGAGAACAGCTGCTGACGTTGATAGTTGTTGCTGTTCATTCTACATGAAATATTATATCTTGTAAATACACTGAACTGTTTGGTTCAGCTCTACATTGAATGGAAGTCAGTTAGCTCAGTCCATTGAAGAACTAGTTATGAGAAAAGTGAGACCAACAGCATGGGATTAATTTTCTCACTGTCTCAGGTTTGCATAAGGATCATCAACTACCTCCCTCTCCCGATCTGTAATACTATGGTGCCTCCAGTGTGTAAGGTTTGGCCTGTAGATGGAAAAACATCATTATCATTGCCATCTGTTGCCTTGAAAATTTGTTCACAATCACTCTAAAGAGAGCGAGTCCATTTAATACTCACTGATCTCCGCTTGAAAAATTCTGTGACAAGACTCGACCTTATCTCAGTTTGCACCCTCTGCTCCGCCCAACAGCAAAACTACTTGTTATGCCTTTGCCAGATTTACTGACATCATTCAAACTCCCCAAAGACATAAATCTAATACTTTTGATTGGATAATGAGCTGTGCGTGTTTGCAGGAAATGGAATGATATGAAATGTGTTAAACAGATTTTCCCAGATGTAATCCTGTGCAGGGTGAGCGATCTGAGAAAAGTCATTCAGCTAAAGTTTCACCTCTGTTTCCCTATTGACAGATGCAAATTCATGTGGGGAGTATTTGCAGCAGTTCAGATAATAATTGATACAAATGTGAAACTGGAGATTTCAAATAAATGCTGCTTTCCTCAACATTGATTTCAACTGCGTTTTAGTATGATGCGCTAATAATCCCTTGTCAATGTCAGTAACAGCATCATTAAATAAGCATCGAACTTACAACCGTGACATTTTACGCACCTTTAAGTAGCAGGCGCTAAACAATTGCGCGACTGAAGCCGCAGACAGCAAGTTGGTCACTTGCCGTACTCATACCTTAGGAACTTTAACTCAACTGCTCTACGTTTGCTGTGGTTCTGAAATTAAAGCTAACGCAGACCAGGTGAAACTGACATGGACCTGTGATTATTGAAGCATCAGGTTCAGAAAAGGGACACATAAAAATATGCAAACTAAACTTCATTGAAAAATGGGATTCTGTTGGTTCCTGCGGTGTTTACAGACAATGTTACTTTGCCGTTGTCGCCAGGCCTTTCCTTGGATCGGCTTCAATTCGAATCAATAAAACTTCTGAAAGTTCTTACTAGTAACATGAAGCATACTGCATTCATCAATAATCTTCATCATTCCTACATCCATGAACACGTTGCACTGTTTCCATGAATACTGAAGATGTAAGCGTGTGATACAAGAATATATTCAATTTCAGTTTAAATTGTAAAGTAGGAGGAATGCTCCGTAAGACTCAGAATGTCAGAAATTCATGCTCGTCTCCGTGTCCAGAACTGAAGCAAAAAAGAGGGGTAATCTGTCCCTGATATTCCGTGGTGTAGATCCACATTTCAACATGTTATTGTTGAAAACCCTCTGTCAGAAACAGCACAGACAGAGAGTAACAGGAGGACACTATTCCAAACACCGGTCCTACACCGCCTTTTGACATCGTTACGACTGACCAAATACATCAATATCTTTCCCCGGTCCATCCACAACAGCCTGTCGCCCAAAGGGAAAAAGACATTTAAGCAATCGATAATGCCTGTGCAACTATTGGGAAGAAATCCGTTTAGAGACAGTGGGTTTCTGCACGAAGTTTGTAGGTATCCTGGGTTAGCAGTTGATACTGGTCTGATCATGCTTCAAATGATATGATTCCATCAAAACTCACCAGTAAGGGAGTAAGGAATTTTCCGTGGTAAACAGCAATTTTGAGAATCCCAGATGACGGGAAATAACGATGTATCAGCAGAATAATAATTGATTCAGCTGAAATCTGAACTCCGATTCTGGTGGAACTCAAAACAACAATGTTAACAATGCTGTAGAAATCTAACGCGCTTTTCATTGCACCACCGAGCCGCGCTAGCCACAATTTTACTGTACCAAAGTTGTGGTTGTCATCGAGAACATTTAAGAAATCTTCAGGGGAGTTCTTCAATGAGTAGATCTTTTATTTGCAGACAAAAAACAGTGACACTCAGAAAGCAAATTCCTGAACGACCCCGAAACTCAGGATCCGTGGCTCTTTATACCCTTTCTTTAATTATATTTTTGTTAGCTTACCAGGATGCCCAACTGTGTTAGTCAGAACTATTTCACTCCAGGTATACAATAAACCACTATCGCTCTACTTATGCTGATAGGGTTTTTCTGTTGCCATGATTATGTATTTTACTGCCACCTCTGCTGCAATGATCTTACAGCTCAGACTAAACTGTCGTGATTTGAGTTTTAGCTACCCCATCTACCACAATGTTTCCTGTCACAAGATGATTGGATAGTTAATGTCTTTTTTTCTGCTACAAGGGTTTCAAGTAGGCTGACGCTACTATCAATTAAATACTTAAAGACAAGTCCTAAAGATTTATTGTCACGACTTGTCCCAACCTGTAATGATGATATTTAGCTGGTGAGGCTGACGGTAATAATTGCTGTTATCTCAGCCCGTCACCGTAACCATTCAGCCCCAGTCTGACTCTGCTCATTGGTGGAGGAGCATTCCACTATGCTTATCCCATCCAGCCACAGTGACCCCAACCTGCCACAGTGACCTTTTGACTCGTGTAGCATTCCACAGACTCCTTGTAACAGATTGACATGCTTTTACCCTTCCCATGCTTTCATGCTCGGTATTTGCCATACGGTGTTCAGAACTTTGATCAGATATCTGTTTGTCTTCGCCCCACTTTCCAGTACCTGGTCCTTATCTATGTGTGCTCCAGTTTCGCAAGTATTCGGCTAAGTACTCCTAGCTTTACCACACGTTCAAACGTGAGTTCCAATAATATAACACTCTCAGAATGGAAATGTTCTTCCTGTGTCTCCTCTGATTATCCTCCCCTTGCGTTTAACGTAGATCTATGGTTGTAAACACTTCCCATAAGAAATTTATTCCTATAACACGTATCTATCCCCTTACTGTACACCTTCATCTCTTCCTCACTCACTCTTCTCCGCTCTCAGATAAATAGCCAGAGCTAAGCTAATTTATCTTCGCCATGACGAGATTGTCGTGCTGGAAAAGTACAGCCGATCAGGCAGCATCTGAGGAGTAGGAGAATCGACGCTTCTGACATAAGCATTTCATCAGGAATGAGCTGTGTAGGTGGGGCTGGAAAGATAAATGGGCGGCAGTTGGGGTTGGGTGGAAGGGAGCTGGCTAAGCGCCAATTGGATGGAGGCGAGGGAGAAAGTGATAAGTGAGAGGGGGAAAATATAATAGGTCCGGAGGGTGGTGTCGAGATGGTTGCTTCGGACTGATAATGTGAGGGGAGGAGAAGGAGGAAGATGTTGAAATCCACACATATCCCGTATGGTTGCAGGGTCCCAAGGGAGAGCATGGGGTGTTCTTCTTCCAAGCAGCGGGTGGTAACGGTTTGGCGGTGGCTTATGCCCGAAACGTCGATTGTCCTGTTCTGCAAACCACATTTCAGGGGAGATGTGAAATACCAAAGACTAAAAAAAGTACAAAAACTTATAAAATCAGAGTTAATGGAATTAGACGCAATGCAGACAGAAACCATTTGGCCAAATGTGTCTGCTCTGTGCCGCCGAAGAGATTCACACTCCCTCACCCTATCTTTCTAAACCCGCATTATTGATCCACCTACAAAAATAGAAATGAGTTCAAAAGCTCAGCGCGTCAGGCAACATCGGTGGAGAGAAATCAGAGTTAACATTGCGAATCAAAATCTGTTCCAAGGAATGACCGGTTGGCCTCAAATGGTCAATCTGTTTCCTCGAGCTGCGTTTCCGACTTTTGTCTTTGATTTTGTCTTTGATTACACAGTCGATTCAGGTTTTGTTTGACATCTACCTGAAGTGCACATCTTTGGATAGTGAGAAGGAATTGGAGCAGCCGGAAGAAACCCACACGGAAGAGAAGAGAAAAGGAGCGTGCAAATTCCACACAGTCAGTCACGTAAGTCTGGAATCGAATGCAGGTTTCTGGCCTGGTAGCCTTCCCAAGCTGCAAGCGCCCATTTCGGATGCGAATTGAACCCAATCTCACGCAGTGACAGGCAGTGGTATTGCCCTGGAGTTCAATGAAAAAAGAAGCCTATGTATCAGTACTGGAAATCAATAATTGATTAACTATCCAAACTCTTTTTTTTTAAATCACTTGATCGACAGCCTTGTACGTCTTGTCGTCAAAAATTCACATCGGAATACTTCTAAAAGATATGAGGATTTCTGCCTCTCCAACATTTGCATGCACTGAGTTCCAGATTTCAACCACCCGCCGTTTCAAAACGAATGTCTGTGCATTCACTCAAATCTTTCCTCCTTTGTTCTGAAATCTATTACCCAGTGAGTGATCTCTCCATTATGGGCAAACTTTAGGTTCAGTCTACACTATCCGTCTCCCTGATTATTTTGTGTATCTCAATCATGTCTCCTCTCGATCTCTTCTGCTCTAAGTCTATCCAGTCTATCCAATCTCTCTTCATAACAGGAGCTCTTCTCCTCAGACTATGTCCTGGTAAATCACCCCTGCATCATTTCCAGTGCTAATGTGATTGTAGAACTGCACACAATAGTCTAGATAGAGCCGAATGAGCAAGTGAAATAAATGATGTTGCAATCCGCAGAAAGAGGTCGTTTTGAAAAAAAGTTTCTTTTCCTCAGTGCTGCCTTGTGTTCTTTTCCTGAGCCTGAAGTTCCAATAATATCTGATCCATGCCAGTAAAAGGTGCTGCTTGAACATTGATCTCAAAACCACGGTATTGAAATGGATTGACTGCTCTGAAGGTCGCAATGGTATGATTGAGGCATGTTCACCCAGCAACAGGGAGCGCAGCAGCACAGACTGAACAGGGTTCAATTTGAAAATGATTGTCAGGGAAATGAGACGGGGAACTTAAAGGAGGTCAGTGATTGTGAGAGGGAGAGAAGTCTCCAAGAATGGGTGAGTCTGAATTCTGACATTTATCTCAGAGAGATGTGTGAGAGAGGGGTTTGATGAAAAAATCATAATGTCAGAGAAAGTTTTCATGTAAAATCAATTAATTCATTTCTGTGTTTCTTTGGCATGTACCACAAAGAGTTAAAATGGGTAGAACATTACATGCCGTAACTCGAATTCAATCGAGGTTCCTGAAGCCACAACACTGAACATTATACGATCCCTGGGCCATGCAGAGATGTGTGTTTGAAAAGAGCAGTAACTGCAGTGACATAGGGCATGTTAGGAAGAATGCAGAGACACAGCAGGACTATTTGGCGAGCAATAATAGACATGTGGGAACTCAGAATTGGCTGTATATTCAAATTGGATATTTCAAGAGGCTGAGTAAGTTCCATCGAGCACTGCATGTTGAAGAGTGAGGGTGATAGATTTTTACAAAACATCAAATTCTGCAGGATATTGTTGAAATGTATGTTTCAACAGTAATGAGGTTTCACAATTGTTGCCACACGAGCTTCCCCACACAAGGAAGTACCCATTTCTACAGTGGATCACATAATCCCAATTCCTCCACCCAGATTCAATGGTGCAGATGCAAAGATCAAACGGGAAATTGGGATGGAAATGAGCACGTGAAGCTACTGTGTCGCACCAGTGATGCGATCGATGAGCACATGGTCCTTCTATGATGATACAGAGGCGCATGAAATTCCGAGGCTGTGAGCTCTCCTGGTCAAAGGCAGGGAGGAAGGGCATATTTGTCTCCAGTTATTAGATTATTAAGGTACAACAGCAGCATTCACCCGCACTGCCGATTGTCTCAGTGGAAACGTGCTGCAGCCTTAAGCGAGAGGTCGATGTATTGCAAGCATTCCGTGCAATTTTCCTTAACAATGCACTGTTTTGTTATTTTGACAGGTAAGAACTGTTTTTTGATCACATCATCCTCTTGCTCCCAGCAAACACTCCAGTAAAGCGTACATCAGTTTCATTTCAACACAACCACATGTCATATTCTCACTCCTTATGAGATGATTGGAATTGACAATGTCATTCTCTGAGATGGAGCAACGTAGCATTGAGATGGTAGTGTAGTGAACAAAGAAGAACAAAGAACACAGAACATTTATAGCCCAGGAACAGGCCTTTTGGACCTCCCAGCCTGGGACGAACAAAGTCAACTGTCTAAACCTATCACCCAATTCCTAAGCACCTGTTTCCATTTGCTCCCCATTTACTCACGCATCTATTAAGGGGCACCTTGAATGAAACGACTGTGCCTGCCTCTACTACCTCTGCTAGCAAAGCGTTCCAGGCACCTATCACCCTCTGTGCTAAATACTTTCTACATCTATCTTCCTTAAACGATTCACCTCTCAACTTGAATGTGAGATCTCTCATTATTGAATCCCTTGCCTGGGGAAAAAGCATCTCTATACAGCCGGTCTTTATCCTTCAAGATTTTGTAGACCTCAATCAGGACCCCTCAATCTCTTTTTTTTTCACTGAAAACAATCATAACCTTCTTAACCTCTTTTCACAGCAAGCATCTTCCATACCAGCAACATCCTCGTAAACCTTCTCTGCACCCTTTCGTAAACGTCCACTTCAACTGGGTAACTTGACGACGAGAACTGTGCACAGTATTCCTAAATGCGGCCGAACCAAAATCTTGTACAATTTTTGCATGACCTGCCAGCTCTTACATTCAATGCCCGGTCCTCTGACGACAAGCATGCCATTTGCTTTTTTGATCGCTCTATAGACCTGTGCCACCATCGTCATGGTACAAAGGACCTGAACTCCCAGATCTCTCCGCTCATCAAATTTCTCCAAGGCTGTTCCGTTTACTGTGTGGTTGGTTCTAGAATTAGGCTTCCCAAAATGCATCACTTCACATTTGCCTCGATTGAACTCCGTCTGCCACTTGTCCGCTCTATTCTCCCGTCTATCTGTATTATTCTGTATTCGTTGACGACCCCTATGCATTCTGCTACTCACCACTTGTCAAATGCAAATGTAGTGGCGATATATTGGGCTAGCAACACTTGGAGACTGGAACATGGCAGCTGCTGGTATTTAAATCGATGAAAAAAATCTGGAATAATAACCCCGATCAGAGGAACAGAGGCAAAACGTTTTAATTTGCTGAAAGCCCATTCATTCTTGTCCCTTGGAAAGGGGAATTTGCCATCCTTAATGAGACCTGCCAACATATGACTCCAGACTCACAACAGTGCGGTTCAACGATAGAATCCCTCTGACTCAGTTCAAGGTGAATTAAGAATGAACAACAAATAATGTTCAGACCATGATGGCCACACTCCATGGGAGAATAAAGAAGAATTAAAAAAATACATGGATGACGGGGAAAATTGGGAGTCATCTCTGCGTGGACTCAAATTCAACTGATTATCCAATCTAAATAGACACATGGATACACACATCGCCAAGATGTAAGGTCCATAGGGGGACTTCAGGAAAGGATTCAATTACTCGCTGAAGTTTAAACCTACGTGCCCAGGCACAATGTGGATAGGTCATTCACCACTCCCATATGTGAGAAGGGATCACTCAGGAGGCCAACTGGCAGAGTCACCAGCATGTTGACAAATGACATCAGGGGTACGATTGTGCTGTTATTGCAGGTGTTCATCACATCCAGCAATGAACCATGTTTGGACGCTTGTTTCCAGTGGAGTTCCATTGTTTCGTGACGCAGATCAACGATTCAGACTTAGTTGTAGGAGTCATGACTTAGAAGGTTGCAGAGGATGCTCCAATTGGTCGTGTATTTGACTATGATGGATAACGTCAGGGCCTGCAGAGATGTATCAATCACGTGGAAAATGAAACCGGCGAATGGAATTGAATCCAGACCAATAAGTGGTAACGAATTTGGGGACTTGAAACAATAACAGTGAGGATTCTATGTGGTGAACAGAACAAACAGGAACAAAGGGATCTTGGAGTGGATATTAACAGATCACTGAAGATTTTTGGACAGGGAGCTCAGATGCTCGAGAGTATTTTTGGATATTTTCTTTGTTGACCCTCGGTTGTGGGTGATATTCGATATTTAGCAACCGCCAGTTTAGGAAACAACTAAAAGAATGAGCACAAGTCTGGTCAATGCAATAATTAACATTTTAAAATTTGTAAGACAAAGGATGGAGGGCTGAAGTATACCACTTTGACGAATAAGACAGCTTCATCACTCAATGGGTTTACCACTGATACATCTTCAAGTCAGGCCGGTATGTGCCTTGGAGGATAACTTGCAAATGGTCGCGCTTCAGTGCATCTTCAACCTTGTCCTTATAGTCAGCACAGTTTTTGAGCTTTGAATGTTCTGTCAACACAGCCTGGATGACTTACTCCACCGCATCTTGGAGGTGGTGCACTCTACTGCAATCGTGCCTTAGCAGTGAGGGTAATAAACATTCAGGTCTTGAACGTGGTACAGTAAAGTGACTGCATTGTCGTGGAGAATGTTCAGTTCCTTCAGTGGTATTGAAGCTTCACACATCCAGGCAAATGAAGCGAGTTCTGTTACACATCTAATTTGTGCCTAACAAATGATGCAGGCTTCACGGAGACATGAGTTGTGTTAATAATCAACCAGAGTCAACTGACGGACATTTTTTTGTAGTCAACTTCTTTATTTGGGCGGTCAGGTAACATTTCTCCTAAATATTAGCTCCGTGGGCGATTACACGGAGGACTTCAGTTACAACGAAGTCATTGAATGTCAATAGAATATGATTAGATTCTCATTTGTCAAAGTTATCGTTACTGTATTTGGTCCATGTGTGGACTAATCCGATTCCAATCGCTATCTGATTTCAAGTTCCAGTTCCCGTGCTGTAAGGGACAGCAGAAACTTACGAGGATGTTGTCAACTTTGGATAAAATGGAACTTCATGAAATGATTGGTCGGGCTGGGATTATTTTCCTTGAAACAAAATCGTGGGATCTTGACAGGGTAGATGCAGGCAGGTGGCTTGCCCTGTGCTCTGATGAGAGCACCAGAGTACATAATCTCAGAATGAGATATCGCCCATTTAATTCAGAAATGAAGAGTAATTTCCATGCTCAGAGAATCTGTGGCTTTTTTTTTTGGCAACCGAAGTAGAGGCGAAGTTGTTGGGTATTTTCAAACTGTGTCAGGTATTTAATCAGAAAGATGATGAAGTCTGTCGAGGTAAGTGAGCAGAATGGAGTTGAAGATTATCAGATCAACCATGAGTTCGTCGTATGGTGGGGCAGACTCGATGGAATGAATGGCATGCATCAATTTTGTTAACATTTGGTCTAACGCCAAATTTTATTCCTAAGCTTAGAATTGTGAGTGGATGGGATGAAGTGATAGAAAAGGTTTATCAAACAGATCAGGAACGAAGCTCATAAGCTCATGAAGAAGAAATGTGCTGTGACCTGGGGACAACAAATGGCACTCTGCACAACACAGGTGGCTGTTTACAGAAGCTGTGATTGCTGAAGAAAATTGGTCGACCATGTACAGTTAGCAAGTCAGTCATCACGCTGCATGTGAAAGAATGGAAAGTTTGTTTTATTGGAGCAGTTTGCTGCGGTTCCAACTCCGAGTGACTGTTTGAAATACTGATCAAATCATTGTGTGGACTGTTCGGTTAAAATGATCATGAGCAATCCCATTGGATAAACTTGTGCTCCAGATCACTTGTTAGTTATTTCTCTTTCTGTCGATGTAAATTCATAGAAAGACAAGATGGAAAGAGGTGCATAAAGAAAAAATGTTTCGTCTAATTACACCAATTTAATTTACGACCGAATAGAAAATCTGCTCTCATTTTTTATGTCAACTTTTATGTGGTGTTGATTATTCGTGAATCTCCCGGACAGTGAAGCGCAAGAACAAAATTCTCGATCCAGTGTATACCAGAGGTGTGAGATGCAATGTAAAAATGCAGCAGTGGTTTGTGGAATTAGCAACCAAAATGTGACTCAAACCCATGAATGCGGAGTACGGTGGTATAATAACCCATCACCGTAATCTCTCGGTCTCCTCAGCACGTTTTGGAAATGGGTGACATATGACCTCATCAAGGTAACATGTGGTGAAAGTTGTGGTTGAGAAATGTCTTGAGCTAAATTGAATCCAAACCATTGTGTTTCTGCTTTCACCAGAATTACAATAACAGCAAAATCCAAGAAATAGCCATGCTCAGAATGAAACAGTGAACAATAATTCCCCGTCATATTCACACCCACATTTTGCCTTCACTCATAATTTCTTCAGTGACGTTCTCTCTCACATGAAGAAGTAGCTATGGCGAGTGATATAAATGCGATGTTGTGGTTCAATAGCCGTTCTCATATGGCTTAACTGAATTACGTTAAACCACAAGAAAAGTTTTTTGTTCGTTTCATTTTATTAAGTGAACTGAAAGTCACACTGTTCATTGTAATAATCGGAGGTGCATTAGATATATCTCATTGGAACGATTAATGATATATGCAAATTTGTTCCGAATTTATTTCAGCTGAAGGAAAATACTGCCATTTATGCTGATCAACTCCAACAGCTTGTTAAAATGCTGTTTCGATCCCCGCTATATTGATGTTCAAAACACAACTGCGGTGTGGGAATGTGCTGAATATTTAAAGTGTCTGTGCTGTCATGAGCATGTTCTCCTCCCGCGCAGAAAATCGCAAGCAGCTCGAATGTTGCTTTGTTTTCCAGGCAAGTTGAGTTTTTACTGGAACGGAATGGAGACTGTTATTTCATCGCAGTTGTGAAACAAAGTCCTGCGGTGACTCGACTCGTCGTTGTTTGGTTTTCTGGCCAATAGGAAAATCGTTCCAAAGAATTTCGATGTCATATGTTTTTGCATTTCTCCCATTTCCTTCATTTCCGTTCAGGAGACACCAGAAGGTAAAGGTAATCTAATCGAGACTGTGATTGGTGAAATTCACTTTTTATGGCCCATTCTTATTATGTTCTTTCTTTCTCTCTTTTCAGCATGGTATGGGAAGTAGTGGTGCACTAAGGCTGCAGTACGTTTGAAAGAGTAGTTTGGAGTTGCCCTGTTGTTAGTTGTGAGATTACTTTATGCCTCATGCCCTCTGACTGTCTCACATTTAGCATTCATGCTTCGCTGTGTGTGAAAATGCATTTGGTTTACCAGTTTTGTTTGTGTTCCGTGTTAAATGCTTTCTGTTTTGCGATTGGCTCAGTACATTACGAATTAACAGGCTTTCTGAAGTAATTTCCAGCTGCAAAAGTCGTCAATTAAGGATCTGGGAAAATTTCACGGAATATTGCCTCTCAGAGCAAAGGTAAGGAAGTCGTTCATTTCGGCAGTGTTTCACAATCCTACCTTTCCCGTGAGCAGTCGAACAGACTAAATGATTGTGCCACAGACTGCGATGCTAAAAAGTGATCCTTTAAAGCAGGTGTATTAAGCAACACAACGTTATTGGGTTACATCGCGGGAACAGATACTACAGTGTATCACGTCCATGCTCTCCACATCGCCAAAATTAAACATGTCCCATTCCCCAGCATTTGGCCTCAATCCCGCTAAACCCATTCTATCCAGAAACTCATTCGGTTGCCTTTGCAATTTTCTGAGCGTAATAACCTCCACCGCATTCGCGGGTAGCTCAGTGCATACACGCACAACCTTCTGTGTGGGAAATGTGCCTCAGGTACTTTGTCAATTTCAGCCAACTCACCTTAAACCTATGCTCTCGAGTTTTCAACTTGCCCCAGCTTGGGCAAAACACGAAAGTACTCAGTTTACAACTCTTCCATAACATCATGTCGCAGCCATTACTCTGCAGGGAAAGTTGTCCCAGCCTATTCCACCTCGCCCAACGGTCCAAGCATTAACGACATCCTTGTCTTTATTTAGTCATCAATTTCACGTGTATTTTTAAAAGTTTTCAAGATGTCAATTCCGCTGGACAACAACGAGCTGTTGGAAACTGAAAGATAAAACGTAGAATGGCTTCAACTTTCAGTGCTGGAAACCACTGAGCCGCCCCAAGGTAGCGCGTGGCTTGTTTCTGTGGTGTAGTGGTTATCACATTTGCTTTATACGTGAAAGGTCCCCAGTTCGAAACTGGGCAGAAACTAATTTGTTCTTCAATTGCAGCACTTTACATGGACAAAAATGGAGCTTTCTTGCTTGCTTTCCCATCTGCAAACCTGCCTTCGAATTTGCTTTAACAAGTTTGCTCCTGTAGTGAAATGTAATGTAACACAATTCCATTTAATTACTGTGCAAAGCATTGTAAAGTTTTTCTCCAACCTGGTTGTGATCATACGTCATTCTGTTTGAGAGTATAGTTACCACGTTCTGATCCTAACATAAAAAGCAGTGCCGCATTTGCTTTCCTTGCGCAGAGTCGACCATTCCCAATGCGAAGATAGGCGGAAGTGAGGGCTGCAGGTGCTGAAGCTCAGAGTCGGAAGTGTAGTGCTAGAAAAGCACGGCAGGTCAGACAGCATCTGAAGAGCTGGAGAAGCAATGTTTCTGGCACTAACTACTGCCATTCCATTACTACCTGATGCGGGGAGGAAGAATGACTCATATTCCGCCTTCGGACCATGCAACCACACGGGATAAATGTGTACTTGAACAGCTTCCTCATTTCACTTCATTCTACATTATACCAGTCACAATCTTCCAACTAGACACTGCTCTCTTGACCCGTCGTTGAAACAACCCTCTGAAAAAATCACCTTCTTCCTCACCTTCATCCAACTGTCGCTTTCCCAGATACTTTACCACCAACAGAATTACCCTCCCACTTATATCTCAACCCCGACATACAAGCCTCATTCCTGATGAAGGGCTCATGCCTGGAACGTCGATTCTCCTGCTCCACGGATGCTGCCTGACATGCTGGGCTTTTGAAGCACTATACTGTCGCCACTGCAAAGATAGATGAGCTCGGCTGGGGCTCTTTATCTGACAGTGGGAAAAGCTGGGATAGGAACTGATTAACGTGCACAGAGAAAGGACAGATATATGTGATAGGAATAAACTTCTTACGGGAAGGGTTAATAACCAGGGATATTGCAAGAGAGATGATATTCAGAGAAGTTTTAGGAAGAATGCTTACAACCTCAGAGTGTTGTTTGTCTGGAACGCACTGTTTGAACGTGTGGTAAAGCTAAGAGTCAACAGAACATTTCCGGAGTATTTAGCCAAACACTTGAGGAGCTAGCCCTTAATGATGAGGTACTGGAAAGTGGGGCAAGGACAAACAGATGTTCGATGAAAGACTTGAAACCGTATTTTTGGGTGCAGCAAAATGGAGGCTAGTGCAGCTCTTTGGCGAAGTGAAACATGCTTTAGACTTCCACTGCTTTTTGTTAAGATTGTGATTCAAATTTTGTTTGTTTGAGTCCCGCCATATTCGGAGTTTAGAACATAGAACATAGAACAATACAGTACAAAATAGGCCCTTCGCCCCTCGATGTTGCGCCGACCTGTGAACTATTCTCACTTCGTCTCCCTACATTATCCCAAAATCATCCATGTGCTTATCAATTCCTTTCACATTTCAGCTGAATCAATGATTGTTCTACTGATTCATCGTCAATTCCAGTCATCTGGAGTTCTCGTCCCTGCTACTGACCAGAGGAGATTCCTCACCTTCTTGGTGGTGAGCTTTGAGGGAATCGTATCATTTGAAACATGATCAGACCAGAATCGACTGCTCATTCACAAAACCCACTGCAAAAGCTCACTGTCTCTAAACATATTTCCCACCCACATTTGCACAGAGTTTGTCGGTTTATTCAGCTTATTTTTCCCATTGGGTGACAGGTTGATGTGGATGGGTTGGGGAAAGATATTGATGTGTTTGGTCAGCCATAAATATATCAAATGGCGGGGTAGCGCCAGCGGTTGAAAGTATCTCCCCTTGTTCCTCTCTCTGCCTCTGCTGTTTCTGACAGAGGAAATTAAACAATAACATGATGAGGACACTGTGAATGTACACTGTGAATATCAAGGACCTCCCCTTTATCCCATTGCTCTCACAGCTGGAATACACAACTCCTGTTGCAGCTTTAGATCAGACAGTGGAGGATTCTCCCAGGCACTCTGTCTGACTGCATGCTCCTTCACACAGGTTTCCAACTGGACACATGGAGCAAACGGCCGTGTGGATATTGGGGATTCAGGGGCAGATTTCCCCTTTGCTGGGCTAGAGTTGTGGCCACGTTAAGAAACATGAATTTAAGCGATTCTGTGTCTTATTATGCATTCTTATCATTTTACAATTTAAACTGAAACTCAATTTACTCTTGTTTAACATTCTTATATCTTTAGTATTCATGAAAACTGTGCAACGTCCTCGGATGTAGGAATGGTGAAGATTGATGATGAGTGCAGTATGTTTCATGTTGTCTGTATGAAGTTTCAGAAGAAAGTTAGTGAAGTATCTTTGAATCAAATTCTGTGCCGAATTGAAGCCGACCGAATAAAAAGCCCTGTGACAGCAATAATGTAACATTGTCTGTAAACAGGACAGTGACCCACGGAAATGCAGCTTTCAATCAAGTCTAATTTGCACGACATTTTTCTGTGTCCCTTTCCTGAACCTGGTGCTCCAATAGTCACAGGTCAGTTCCTCCTCCACTGCCTTAACTTTACTTTCAGAATTACAACAAAAGTAGAACAGGTTGGTCGAAAGTCCCAGAGGTACGAAGAGCGCACGTTACTGGTGGCACTCTGCTGCTCCTGTGCAGCAATTCATCATCACTTAACAGCGTGTGAAATACTGCAGCTGTAATTTCAATTATTATCTGAAGCTGCTTTTCCTGATGTTGATCAGGGATCATTGGAGCACCAAACTGAAGTGCATTTGAAACATAACGTCGAATCAAGCAGCATTTATTGTAAACCTTCATCTTCTGATTTGTGGGACTGTTCTGTATTTGGACAATGTGTCAACTATCAGCCGGAAAGCTGTCCATATTCCCCTGGCGATTGTCTATCTGTGGATCGAGAAACAGGGAATGTTTTATCATGATGACATTTTTCTATTCTTTGACCCTCCACTGTATTTCATTCTTGGAAAGTCTGTTAAACTCCTTTCATATTATCCCATTTGCTGCAAACTCACACAGTTCATTAAACTGTTTGAAATGAATTAGATTTATCTCTTTGGGTAGATTGAATGTTGTCAGTGAATCTGGTAAAGTCATAACAAATAACTTTGTTGTTGTGCAGAACAGAGCGTTCAAACAGGAATAAGGAGGAGTCTTTTTGTTGTGCTTTTCGTGGGGAGATCACTGAATATTAAATGGACTCAGTTCCGTTCCTGGTCATTGTAACCAAATGTTCAAGGCAACAGATGGCAATAATGGTGATGCTTGACATCAACAGGGCCATTCCTACTCACTAGAGTCACCATTGTATTACAGATCTGGTGAGTGGGAGAGATTATGATCCTTATGGAAACCTAAGACAGTGCGACAATTAATCTCACAATGTTAGTCTCACTCTATACCATAAACCATTTAGCCAGCGGAGTGAGCTAACTGGCTTCCGTTTACTGCAAAGCTATAACAAACAGATCAGTATATTAACATTTTGTAGTAAGTCACGTAGAATCAACCACGAAACTTTCAACACCACCAGCTCTTCTTATACTAAACTTCTTCATTTGCAGATGTTATACAATTTCTTTCCAACGAACGCTAAAGAATTCGTGAGTATGCCACTTTTGCATCCCCATCCAGGCAGCCTAGAATCCCTGTCCCTGTTAAATTCGCTTCTTGTGTGCCTGCACGTGGTTTTTCAAATATTCTGGAATCAGCTTCTAATTTGTTTTCTTTGGGGAAAAATCATCTCCGATTTCAATAACTATCAGAATAAAAAGTACCTGCCGGAAACATCTTTGTCGTCCCTCGCCGGTTTTGAAGCTCTAGCCTTGAGTTATACACTCACCTCAGCGATAGAATTTCCTCCTATTTACACTTACCAATCTCACATAAGCTGTAAAACCTCCATTCGGACAAATCTCAGTCATTCCTGATTTGTTCCGCTTATTCTACATCTATTCAACCATCCCATTAAACTCCTTAATTTCTTTTCTCTTGGCTTTATCTCCCAGTAAATCTCATTTCTGTCGTCTCGAACGGTTTTGCAATAAGGGAACTCTCACCATATTCTTCCTAACCATATTCCAACCTCAACCCCCGTGCATATCATCATGTCTTTATATTCCTGTACGTTTCGTCCTGAGAAATGATGTCAGGTCTAATTCAACTCATGAAAACTTACCACTATACTTTGCAATCTCATTGCCGGTACAGGAAAGTTGTTGGCTTTTTCACTTACAGCTGAATCGGTTGGCTGCAGCAACATTGGGTCAATTCGCAGTTACATATGTGAAAGTTGTACTCATTTTAGTTTCTTCTCAACGTATGCTGAAGTAACACAGTGAGGAATCAATTAATATTATAAAGACATACATAAGGGGGCGTCTTAAATGTGAGGTTATGAAATCAGGGTAGTTTTGATTAACATAGACCAAAGATTGTTCAAATCTCAGGCTCTTGAGATTGACCGAGGGCGATGTTGAGCGAAATAGACTGTCTTGGCAAATACCAGTGTTATGAAGTTGTGGGTGTAATGTACCTTAAAGGGTGCTGAAATGGCTCACGAGCACAAGGAGTCCAGAACAAAGTAACAACATAACATTTGGTCGAAACAACTAACAGCTTTGTTACATTGATAAAAAAACAAATTCGCATTCGCCTAATCAGTTTAAATTATGCCCCAATCAAGTTTGAATGTGGTATTTTAACAATGTTAAAATCAGTGAAACGAGCCGATGATTTATGTAACAAATATCAGACATGTTGAACAGTTACCCAGAGTGGCAAAGAATAGCAAAGAGAGCCGCTAAAACAGATGTTGGATGCTAGTAAGATCTCCGAGAAGTGACTATCTGGAGAAAGAGATTGCATAGAAAAAAGCACCGACACCGACCTGGAGAAAAAATCTACAGAGGAAGATACAACGAGAAGATTCGACAACCGGCTGGTTTTTAAATTTGAATTTTTTTGTAAATATTAATGGGTTCGGGGATAGGGAAGGCTTTTCAGACCAGTAGTGTAGAGCAGAAGGTTAAAGACAGGTTTAGAGAAAGGACGTGCAAGTAGTTGTAAGTTAATTATTCTCTGTATAATATAAAAAAGTAATAATGTTTTTATTTTTAACTTTAAATACTAATTTTTTTTGCCTCTTGAATTTTAACAGAATACAGCACGGGATGAATCCTTTCTGTTTTGTTTGTTTACATTAGCAGAGGAGTTTACTCCGTCATGTAATACCAGTTTCTGTGGTTGCTGTGTTGTATCACTCATTTGTGCATTTTGTCTCATTAACGATTTTGAAGTTATCCCCTCAACGCAAAAATTCCGTGCTTTTGCACCATTGTACAAAAGGTGTAGCGTGTCTAAGCAACAGGGCGCCTTTCAATAACATCCGACGCTAATTCAATCTATCTATCCTGGTATTGATCAATGGAAGCAGCACTGCGCACTCTCTTCGAATTTGGAAAACAATTCCCTCAAAGATAATGCAACATCGCCGCATTCAAGTGGATTTCATTCCATCGCCTTCAATTCCTCACAGAATCCGATTCAACAAGTTTTGTCACTAAGTCATTTATTTGTTTGTGTTTAAATCATGTGAGCAAAGGGTCGCAGTTGGAGAGTGCTGGTCCCATAAAACAGTGGTCAGACCATACTCTGTGCACTGCCCTATGCTGTTCATCATTTCACTAATAGCAGGTAGATGCATCTATGCTCTGCAACATTTTCACGCCTGTTTTAAGAAGCAAGATAAACAGTTCCTTGTTCCTACTTTTGTTGTCACACAGACCAAGATTGTAAATGATGGAAACATGCACGAATCGAGACTGTCTGCTCTCCCAAATCCTTTTTCTCTCCAGCAGGTGAAAAGATTCTGGTCTGAATCGCTTTACTCTGTTCCCTGTCACTCTGGGATGATGTGAGCTGTGAAAACTCTTCTCTGGGGGTAACGTGGTAAAGTTTGGACACATCAGGTGCAGTGTGCCTGAGCGACAGGGCTCTCTTCAGTAACATCGCATGCTGATTCAGATAGCAGAGCCTTCGCTGTGAATTCGAGAAGTACACAGACACTGTTACCGATTACTGGGAGAGATTCTCTTTTTCCCAGCATTTCTGCACTTTTCTGTCTTTCTCAGATGGAATTATTTGGACAAGGTTCCCAAAGGAATATGAGTTCCTGTGCACGCAAGATCTCCCTGTGGCACAGCTTTCCAGAATTTCCATAACTCCCACTCCCACTGGCCACCTGCCCCGCTGCAGAAGCCCGTGTTTGATAGGGAGCTGAAGAGCGCATTCACCTTGCTCTCCCACAACACCGATTGCCAATAGAAGATGTGTTCGTTCAGTTGCCAGTGGGGGAAGGGCTAGCGCAGCCTCCTGGGAAACGGTAGTCAGACTGGCAAGGAGCTATTATGAAAACTCAGTGCTACGTTGACTCCAAAACAAAGAGACTCACCTGATTTTACATCACGCTTAAGGCGAGGTTTCTGGCTCGTTGGTTTTGGGTGAGATATCGCGTCAGGTGGGTGATATAAATGCGAGAAGTTACACTTGAGCCCTGGAGTTTTGCATCCGGTCCCATTTTTGACTCAGAAAGTATGATTTCAATGAGGTCGAGGTCAGATCAAAATACCGAATCATCAAGACAGACACCAGCAGCAACTTGTATGCCGTTACTAGACTGAGAAATGTATTCTCCACTTCAAATGATGCTGATCCTGTGAATGTGAATCCTGCCGAGCGCACATCCTGTGCGGAGTAACCTGAATTCCTTGTTTTTCTCACGCTGTGTTCTGCATGTCCTTGATTACTGTGATCTGCCTTTACCAATTGCAAAGTTTTTCACTGCACCCAGGTAAATGTGACAATCAATCAATCAAATATAATCAATCAATCGAATGCCACAGACATTTCCTTATTGTTTGGTGCCAGCACAGCGAAGGTGGGCTGTATGGCCTCCATTTGCACTATTTCGTGATTCTAAGTGAAATCACAGTTAAACCGACAGAATGTGGGAAGTTGCTCAAAGGTTATATTGACACAGCCGGGACACATACGCACCACAGTGTATCACACAATAATAGTGAAGACCTTCTTGAAATCATCCTCTGAGGCACATGCCACACACCAGATTAAAAGCTGAAGACCGACGGAAACTGCTGTAGTCAGCGCTAACAGAGCGACCCAGTGGGAGCGTACTGGGCTCATAACCCAGACATTAATGGATTGAAAACATCCTTTGCTCGTTGACAATTCCAGGTTTCAGTGTGTGTACCGCCCCGCCAGTGATCCTCTACAACATAGCTCCATTCAACGTACTGCTTGTTGTTTCAATTTCCACTTCCTTCCTGTCAATGTATCTGAAATGAATATCTCGAACTGATACACCCGCCAAATTTACACAGGTGAGGAAACACACTTGTGAAATTCTGGAAGCTCTTTTCCTGTTCTCTATCTGTCTTCTCTGATCTGATTTCCGAAATCACTTGCCAGAGCGGGGAATAAACTGGTGTAGGTAAGATATATCAATTGCAGAGTGCGCTATGTGCATGACGGCCTGCATTTGGTCCCCCACTGTTTCACACAGCGGTGCCCTCCCTACGAAATGAAAAGCCATAAATGACAATTGGATCATCGTGTTGGAGACAGCATTACGGCACAGACACAGTTCCGCATTATTAGGACATACATCACCAAATATGAATAACCACAGTGATATACAAGCGACCCAGAGTCGCAGTGGACTCGATGGGCTGAACGGCTTCTGCAGGCACGTGAGTGACGCCACATCCTGATTCCGTCCCTCCTTCAGTCTCTGGGACAGAGTGGCTGAGGGTGAAACAATGTCTCATCTTTAACCCTCCTTCCGCGTTAGATTATTTGCACTGAAAATGTGTTGCTGGAAAAGCGTAGCAGGTCAGGCAGCATCCAAGGAGCAGGAGAATCGACGTTTCGGGCATGAGCACTTCTTTAGGATCCTTCTGCAGATTATCTGCAGCCCTGCAGTTCAGAGCTGTGGGAATGGCTCTCAGTGAGTGAGGGTTTTACTCAGATTCTCTTCATCTCGGACAGTTGTGTCTCAGATGCTAACTGCTGCCCGACAGCAGCAAAGAAACAGATGTCCCTAGTAGAAAAGCTTTCCTGCAGGATTTTATGTGAAGATGGATTCTGAAAACCACATAGGCTGCGCAAAAATGCATTAGCATGAATTTACCTGAGGAAAGAGTACCCGGAGTACAGTTCTCTATTTCCCACTATCTCAATACATTTGTCGCTCTCTTAGATAAATGATGTTTGGAGGAAGTTCCCAAACAAACTTGCTGATTTCGAGCACCAGAGGGACTTGGCTGTGCCGATGAGAGAGAGCTTTAGAGCGTATTCGCGCTTACCTCCCCTCACTGCCTGCAGGTGGATGGAAATAGATGAATTACCTGCCGATGGACACAACTGAATCCAAGTGGAAGGGATAAATAGCACCATCGCGCGAACAAGGAGAGGGAATGAGTAGGTGATATTCTTGAAACTCTTTGCTGCTTCGAAATCCGAGAGCAAAGTGGGATGTAGTTGGATCTGAGTGACTCTCAGCTGGTTTAGTGTTGGAAATGCAAGAGTGTTTGGGGGTATGATCTACGCTTCGTAGCTTGTGTTCATACTGGCATGTGAAAATTCTTACTTCAAGACGCCTTCGAGCCTTGGTTGTTTGATTTCACTTTTGCCCAGTCGCCCTATCAAGTGTTTGATAAAAAGGTGCAAATTATGAAGTTGCACCCCTTGAAATAACTTTGTGCTTTGGGGTCAGAAGTGTGATTGTAGTGGGCATGACACAGTAACATACGTGGTGAAAGCGAAACAAATGTTTCAGGATGTTCACACACACAATCCCTCTCTGAATAAATCCACCATCTGGATGTTTGCACAGTCCTGAATGTTGACTTTTAGGAAATGGGAACGTGAAATGATTGGAAACAGTGCTGAACAGGTTGATGGGAATGGTGTGGTGTATGAGGAATGGCAACAATAAAGGTCATTTGGAAAGTTGGGGCAGTTCTCCTTGGAGAGGAGAAGGCCGAAAACTGACCTTCTTGAACCTTTCCAAGACATGAGTGGATTAGACAGAGGAAATAACGAACAGAATGCTCCCCACGACTGAAAGGATCGAGAACGATTCGGTAGAGTTTAAATGTCATTAGTAAAAGAAGAAAAATGTACATAGGGAGTGGTTAGGGTCTGTAAACCACTGCCTGAAATTGACAAAGACACAGTTTCAATCGAGTTATTTAAAAACAAATTCGATGATTATGTTGAAAGAAAAAGTGTGCAGAGTTTCAGGGAGTAGGCAAGAAAATTATACCAAGAGAGAAGCACATTTATCTCTGTGGAGAGCCAGCACAGCTAAGGTGGTTTGTGACACATTCGTGATCCCGTGTATAATCACAATTCGACCAACAAAATGCCGGGAGTTAGATAACGGTGATATTGATAAAGCCAGGACACATCTACACAACAGAATATTGTCCAGCAGGTAAGTGTCACAGGGAGGATGGCGCTGTCTGATAATCCTGCAGGGTGTCCTGCGGATCAGACAGAGTGCACTTCACTATTCAGAATGTACCAGAGTGAGAGCCAGAGAAGGCAACTTGGTTAATTATACGTTTTGTCAGCACGGGAGTTACGAACAATGAGGGAAAGTGGAAACACTGGTGATTTGTTCACATTTGAAGTGTTTACTTGAAACAGGGAGCAGAGGAAGACACAAGGTAAAGCAATTGAGATCTGAATGCAGGAGCAGCAAATACGTTGGACAGCACAGAGACGATCTTTGAAGTCTTGAATTCTGGTAGATGGGCCGAGCGTGCTTTCACAAGGCCACACGGTTACAAATGTGTCCTTGCCTCTTGACCTTATGTTGTAGTAAGTCAAATATCGCCGTTACACTGCAGGAAACTCCATTTTCCAACGAGAGGGCAGTCAGCATTTCACAAAGGATATATTGCAAAACCTTTCACATAAATTGTTGCATTCCATCTTAGTTGAAAATGTGTTGCTGGTTAAAGCACAACAGGTTAGGCAGCATCCAAGGAACAGGAAATTCGACGTTTCGGGCCAGAGCCCTTCATCAGGAAAGAGGAGAGGACGCCGACTTGGGGGAGGGGCGATGGATTTGTGATAGGTGGAAGGAGGTCAAGGTGAGGGACCCCACCACCAGGGATATATTTCCCTCACCTCTCCTATCAGCGTTCCGCAAAGACCACTGCCTTCGTGACTCCCTCATCAGGTCCACACCCCCCACCAACCCAACCTCCACTCCCGGCATCTTCCCCTGCAACCGCAGGAAATGTAAAACTTGCGCCCACACCTCCTCCCTCACTTCCCTCCAAGGCCCCAAGGGATCCTTCCATATCCGCCACAAATTCACCTGCACCTCCACACAAATCATCTATTGCATCCGCTGCACCCGATGTATTAGGTAGACGGGCCGCCTACTTGCAGAACGCTTCAGGGAACACCTCTGGGACGGCCGGACCAACCAAGCCAACCACCCCGTGGCTGAACACTTTAACTCTCCCTCCCACTCCACCGAAGACATGCAGGTCCTTGGACTCCTCCATCGCCAGAACATAACAACGCGACGGTTGGTGGAAGAGCGCCTCATCTTCCGCCTGGGAACCCTCCAACCACAAGGGATGAACTCAGATTTCTCCAGTTTCCTCATTTCCCTTCCCCCCACCTTGTCTCAGTCGATTACCTTGAACTCAGCACCGCCCTCCTAACCTGCAATTCTCTTCCTGACCTCTCCGACCCACCCCACTCCGGCCCATCACCCGCACCTTGACCTACTTCCACCTATCACATCTCCATCGCCCCTCCCCAAGCCCCTCCTCCATACCTTTTATCTTAGCCTGCCTGGCACCCTCTCCTCATTCCTGATGAAGGGCTCTGGCCCGAACGTCGAATTTCCTGTTCCTTGGATGCTGCCTAACCTGCTGTGTTTTAACCAGCAACACATTTTCAGCTCTGATCTCCAGCATCAGCAGACCTCACGTTTTACTCGCATTCCATCTTAGTGTCTTGCTTTGTTTCTTTCCCACTGGACCTGTCATTGTCCCTGCACTGAAGGTGTTTTGCTTCTTCTGCGTGCCTTTTACAGTCTGAGTGACATGATGAAGTTGTACAGCCCCATCCTCTGATGCAATTTTCCACTTCAATTCAGCTTACCCTGACTTCGCTATCTGATACTATTCCCCTTGCTTCGGTTTTAAGCGCTCATCTTCGACCCAACCTGTCCTCCTCCAAAATAAATACGAAACTCAGCCACGCTGTTATCACTGCAAACCAGCGACACCTTCATTCTGAGGTCAATCATTACTGCTGTGACATTTCACATTATCAGTTACCGTGCTCTCTGGTTGCTTCTCGAAATCACTATTATTATAAACTGCTGCAACATACGCCAATATGAAATAAAAACAGAAAGATTCAGGGAATTTTATCATCCAAAAATAAACGACAATAAGGAATGCAACTGTTGGGACAAGCAGATTGCAAAATCTGAGTCTGAAAATCTTGATGCAATTATTTTGCTTTTAATGAGCACACACATTGACTTCAGTGCAGAACCAATCCCCAACTCAGAGAAGGGAATCATTGGCTTTGAAGATGCTTTGTGAATGTTCATTGGATTCATCCCAGTAATGGGAGGATTGTCCTCCGGGAGCATATGATTCAATGTCGAATGGGGTTTCTAAACATGAGTGGTGAAGGGAATGTCTCCATTCGCAAATTAAATGTTGGGTAGGATTTAATACAGGGACACGCGAAAAAACCAGACAAGAACATAGAAAGATAATAGACAATAGATATGATAATTAATGTTTGGAAAGTTTCGATTTTAGATCCACGGTGGTCTTTGGTGACGCGTATTTTATGTCCACAACCAGTCTGCACAGAAAACGATTGCAGCCCCACTGTGATGTAATTGAATCTCAGTTACCTTTAGAAAAAGCTGAGTCTCACTCAGGTCAAGTGGATTTAGGGATGCTGGCCTTACAAACGTTTTCCCAAATTCCTTGGAAGTACAAAGGAAGTTTTCATGGGGAGATTGTTCATGATCTGATTAAATAATAATGAACGTTGTTTTGATTTATGAATAAGGAAATTATATTACAAAGCAAAGAGTTCATAGTGTAACTGATACATCCAAAGGTCAAACTCTGTGCAAGTATTATTTGTAATCCTTGTCCTCACGCTCCAACAAAAACTAAAAACATTGGAGAGGGAAAAGCCGCAATTTCCTGTATAGAAAGGCTTGAGGAAACTCAGGGTTGAGGTTTACTGAGGCACAGAAACATTAGAAATGATGCATACCGGTTTTATGAGGATGATAGACAGAATGAGGGATTTTAGTCACATGATTTTGAAAATGCTGTACAAGAAACATGCAAGTTTGCATCCTAAATGAACGACATCTTTCATATAACACAAAGTTTGAAGTGACTGAATCAGCATTATTCCCTCTTTCGACTAAATAAATAAATAGAGTCTCAGACTCAAAACCATTCGTCAATGATCCAGAAAAACTTGGATTAGAGTTTCTTCTGCTCAAGAGCTATTTAAATCCGGAACGAATTTCCAGAAAGTATGATAGAAGCTGAGTTCAGATTGTTTTAAAAGACACATGCACAAGCACACAAGTCGGGAGAAAGTCAAAGTGTCTGTAAAAAGTTTGCATTTTGTTGACTTACCAAAAAAGATTTTTCATGAACATGTCCAGCTGGATAAGATGGAATATAAAATGTTCATGAATTTGAAAGGTATGGCATATTATTCGACGTGAAACATTGTAAATGGAATTGATCTTCTAGAAGATTGCAATCAAAGGTTACTTCCTAATGAGAAGGAATAGGATTGTTGCTAGGAGACATAATACCTGCTTTAAATATTTGACCACGTTTACATTATGTTACGTATATGTCATGCTTTCTGATCTCCATCCATTAAATTCTCCAAGTTGGCGCTGTCATTTGTGCCTTTTTTAGCCGTCTGTTCTTTCATACAGCACACAATTTTAAGCTGAAAGAAGCTCTGACCAGAACTGAATGCAATATTAGAACGGTCCCATGTGATCAATATAATTCATTTTTGATTATTACAATGACTTTTGCGAGTTTACAGCAAATCGAGTAATACGAAACGTGGTCAACATGTTTTGTTTTCTCTGAATTTAACGCAGTGTGCATGGGAAACGCCATCTATTTGTTGAAAACTTATTTTCGGTTCTCTGTCCACACATGTTGTCACGTTTTAAAAGTTTGCAGCTTGTTTGTTGGTAATGAGTCATTTTCCAGAAAATGTTGTATCTCAATTAAAAAAAACTGGTACTTTCCAATTAACTTGGCTTTGCTCAATATCGCCTTCCGTCCTGAAATTTCAACACAATGACAAATTGACGCTGCTCCATGTGATGGTCAAGTTTAAACCTCCACTCAACACAGCCTACTACATTGGCACAGAGATACCATCCACTGATTACCTGCTGTACTGGATCCACGCTTTAATGCTTAACGCCACATTCCTGGTTGTATCAAAACGGATGGGAAAACGAGTATCTAAGATCCCACGGCTGGTACCTGGAATTTATGATAGCCTTTGCCAGTGGTTCCAACGTTCTATGAGGAAATTGATGAACTGCTCATTCCTAAGATGAGTTAATTATTTAATAATATAATTGCAATATTTCCGTCCACTAACCCCTGAACTTGTTTATTTTGATTTTAATCCGTAGAAATCTATGAATTTTAATATTGAACAATCTCAATGACTGATCTCCGCAGTGCCTGCGGAATCAATTATAAAATTTCATAACACTTTGAGTTTTCCCACCTCAGTCCGCTGTTTGGGAAGTGTTCCTGTTGTGGGAAATTCACTTCCCTGTGTATCTGCTGCTGCTCCCAGCATGCCCTGTGCCACTACACACATTTTCCTTCTGCCATTTTCTCGCTGTGTTGCTGTGATCGTACAGTGACTTTGTGTCATACTGCCCAGGAAAAGAACACAGGCCAAGGTTGAGCAAAACAGACTTTATTGGTAAAAAGTCGCTCCTGTCGTTTTTTGCGTTGTTCAATTCAATTTTCAGTTAGTCTTACTTAAGATTTTGAAATTGTTTGCTCTGTACATAAGTGCGATAGGTCAAAACTTTCTGTCCAGAAGAGAGAGAGTGCTAGTTCTGCCACTGAGCACGAGTACTGTCCTTGAGTCGGGAAAATAATTCTTCAGGGACAGAGTTACATCGCCCCCGTCACGAGAGTTTTCATTACATCAGCTTCAATCCTTGACAAAATTGAATTCAACAGACGTTGTTACTTTGTCATTTCTTTATTCCTGTTCAGATCATGTGAGCAGAATGCCACACTGGGAATGTCCCATCGAGAAGATGTGAGGCCATACTCGGGGAACTGGACTGCACTATTTATCATTTCAACAACACCAGGGAGAAGTATCAGCTTTTATGCACAATTTACTCAACTCAGTTACACATATGGTCAGATGTGTAGAGCATCTGTGACGAGGTGCCTGCGAGGTTAAAGTGATTAACGACTGACTCATTGGTCTCTACAGGCGTGGGGTCGAATCGCACTCTCGTTGCTTATCTAGTGCAATCGTTCATGACGCTATTTTTGTTTGGGTCTTGAATAAATTGAAGGTCGACTGGTCAGTTTGTCACCATCGACGCTGCAGTAAAGTCTCCATTAATTATTCTAATCTGTCGCTTAAACGGTAATGAAATGCAGACTGACTTGGAATAATGAAAAGGAACACGGTTTTCCTTTTGAAGACAAGTTACTGTGAGCTTCTATGGAATGAATGAGATCCAGGAAAATCAAATAACGAGAGATGACAAGGCGCATGTTTATGCAATGGAATGTAAATTAGTATTTTGTCAGATGAATCCTGTAGCAGAATGGGGAGAAGTGATTCTTCTTTGTGATCAAAACACAGACGGGCAGCAGAAAATAATGGAGATACTTAGAAAGGGGCAGAGGAAGGGTTCAGGGACAAAGAGTACTGGCTGTAAATGCACAGCAGAGAACTTGCTAATGTAGGTACTGTGCATGGGCATGAACACAGTTACACATTGTTCTCTCCCTTTCTCATTGCTCTTGACAGTGATGAATGCTGAACATGAAACGCAGACAAAGACAAGAAATGGGAAGCAAGCTCCCTTTCTTTATGAACAACTGGAGCAGACATCATGTTACCTGCAGGGACTGGCCGAAACTGTGGATCAATAACCGCTGACTAATGTAGAACAACCATGTGAAATTACTTAAATTTCGATTATTCTCTTGTCATTAACAGGTATTTAGTTCTAACAACCGTGTGGCCAATAGAAGATAACGACTCGTTTCATGTTGGATAACAACATTGTCAAACATTTTTCACATTGAAATCTATTGTGATCATTTTACACATTTAACAAGTTCAAATTACTGAATACAAACCTCATTCCGTCACAGGAAACAAAACTGCTGATTTCCTCAAATGCATTCTCCTTGCTAAATAGCAGTTACACAGCATGAATCATATGATGTAATATTTATTGAAAATCCGCCATTTAGCACTATTATCTTACGTCGCATTGAGTGCAATAGGCACATGCGAAACAAAAATTTTGAAAGAAAGTCTTTCACAAAGTATACTTGGGTGGTGATTAAAAATAAGGTAAGGTTCTCATGTTGTGGAAAATACACCTGTATTTGGATACAACTTTAAGAGTGCAACTACTCTGTGCCCCCACCAGGGATGCAATCAGTGAGCGCACGGTACTTCTATGATCGTATTGAGGCGCATGAGATGCCGGGGCTTCAGCTCAAATAGCACCTTGAGCAGCTTCTATTGACATGGAGCAGCAGGAAGCAATGGGGCATCAGGCTGGGAGCTCCACCCTTACGTGGAGCGGTTTCTATGGACATGGAGCAGCAGGGAGCATTGGTGCATCAGTCTGGGAGCTCCACTCTCACATGGAGCAGTTTCTATTGACATGGAGCAGCAGGGAGCAATGGGGCACCAGGCAGTAAGCTCCAACTGCACCTGGAGAAGCTTTTATTGATATGGAGCAGGGAACAATGGGACATCAGGCTTGGAGTACCAACTTTACCTAGTGCGCCTCGAACTCATGCAGCTCATGGTTATTTTATGAAATCAGAAGCGAACATACATTCTTACACACATATATATTTGCAGCTGAAAAGCTTCTGAGAACATACATTCAGATAACCATTGATTTATGTCTGGATTAATGGGCTATCCTCATCTGCTGCGAAATTGATATTGTAGCCAGTATTTTCCAGCAGCTGTGCAAGCAGGCGAGGGATTACAGAACCCTTTCCCTGTGAACGTGCTTCAGTTACTTTACAGGCACAGATCTGAATACGTCTGAAAGTCGGCAAAAAGGTCACATGGCACAGTGGGCTGAACAGGGGCATGGAGGTTTTTGAATCTCGGTTATGAGACTTCGAATGGCTGCACTGCAATTTCAGTGGATCAACTGTAATGCTACTGCATGTTGCAATGTGGGTCAAAGTAAAAAAGATGGGGTTTGCTTCTCAAAGACTTGATAGTGGTGGGTGCGAATATAGACTCAGGCAAAGGTGTCATTGTCTGTACTTACATAACAGTGTTCGCCTCCCAAACAAAAATGATCGCGGGCTGAAGCAGCTCGAGCTGCTGTATCCTTTCAGAAAAGTTGAGTTTACACTGGAGCCGAAAGCAGACTGTTATACCATCTTTGTTGTGAAACAAAGTCCTGCGCTGACTCGACTCGTCGTTATTTGGCGTTTTGGCAAATGTGTGCAATGTCGTGTGTTCCATCATTTCAATCATTTTAGTCCTGGAGACAGAAGGGAAAGATATTCTAATCGAGACTGTGATTGACGAAATTCACTTTTTATGACCCATCATTATTGTATTCTGAGCGCAAGAGCCTCCTCCACTTCCTCTGGTAGCTCATTCTATACACGCATAACCTTGTGAGTGGGAAATGTGCCTCAGGTCCTTTGTCAATTTCAGACCCCTCACCTTAAACCTATGCTCTCGAGTTTCCAACTCAGCCCAGCTTGGGTAAAACACGTAAATACTCAGTTTACAATCCTTCCATAAAATCATGTCGCAGCCGTTACGCTGCCGGGAAAGTTGTCTAAGCCTATTCCACCTCACTCTACAGTCCAAACATTGACCACATCCTTGTCTATATTTTGTCTCCAATTTCACGTCTTTTTTTTTTAACTTTTTCAATATGTCAATTACCCTGGATAACAACGAGCTATTGGAAAAAGAAAGGTGAAACAGAGAATGGCTTCAACTTTCAGTGCTGGATGTCACAGAACCGCAGGGCAGCCGGCTGAGGCTTGTTTCTGTAGTGTAGTGGCTATCCCATCCGCCTATCACGTGAAAGGTCCCCAGTTTGAAACTGCTTTGCTCTTCAAGTGCAGCCTTTTACACGGACAAGAACGGAGCTTTCTTGCTTGCTTTCCCATCTGCAAACCTGCCTTCGAAATCGCTCGAACAAATCTGCTCTCTTTGTGAAATGTGATGCAATTCCATTAAATTAGTTTGCAAAGCATTGTAAAGGTTTTCTCCAACCTGGTTCTGATGATATGCCATTCTGTTTGAGAGTGTAGTTACCGCGTTCTGAATCTTCCACAAAAAGCAGTACCGCATTTGCATTCCTTGCGCAGGCGGGCCAGTTCAAAGACAGGGAAGAAGCTGATGCGCTGGATTCCTGAACTAGTCTGTCTGTCAAATGTACCCCAAAGTCGTCTCTGCAAGGCCTCATTTGGAAGCTGTCTGTCGTTATTCCACGTGCGGGAATTGGCAGCAGAGGTGCTGAATCATGGTTTGGATCAGTGGTATCATCCATCATCAGTGGATGATACGCTGTATACAGAGGTTGGTGGGGTGGTTGGTGAGAACCAGTGGGGTTCTGTCCTGGTGGCGGTTGGAAGGGCGGGGCTCAAGGGCGGAGAAGCGGGAAGTGGAGGAGATGCGGTGGAGGGCATGTCGATCACGTATGGGAGGAATCTGCGGTCATTGAAGAAGGAGGCCATCTTGTCTGTACGGTATTGGAACTGGTCCTCCTGGGAGCAGATGCGGCGGAGACGAAGGAATTGGGAATATGGGATTGCGTTTTTACAGGGGGCAGGGTGGTGACGAAATCCTAGTCTATATTTTGTCACCAATTTAAAATCTGTTTTTTAATGTTTTTCAATATGTCAATTTCCCTGGACAACAACGAGCTGTTGGAAAAAGAAAGATGAAACGTACAATGTCTTCAACTTTCAGTGCTGGATGCCACTGAGCCGCACAGCACCCGGCTGAGGCTTGTTTCTGTAGTGTAGCGGTCATCACGTTCACCTCAACATGCGAAAGGTCCCCAATCGAAACTGGGCCGAAACTGTTTTGTTCTTCAACTGCAGCCTTTTACACGGACAAGAACGGAGCTTTCTTGCTTGCTTCCCCATCTGCAAACCTGCCTTGGAAATTGCTCGAACAAATCTGCTCTCTTTGTGAAATGTCATGCAATTCCATTTAGTTAGTGTGCAAAGCATTGTAAAGGTTTTCTCCAACCTGGTCATGGTTTTGCTAAATTTTGCTAAATTCCATGGTGCTTATTAGAAATGCAGTTTATATTCACGTCAACTTAAAAGGCAGTTTCTGAACATAGCAACAGAAGTTCCTACTCACCCCACCCCCACTCCGGGAGAGGTGCTAACTGCACTTGAGTGCTTTTTCTCCTCGATGTGAAGAGCTCTCACGCCTGAGTCACCTTCACGTCTCTTTTGCTGAGTGACTCACAAAGAAGGAGTTTCACCAGAGCTGCAACTGCCTCACTTTCCCACTCGCCCTCCCGTTTACATTTTCCTGCTGGTCAGTGATTTAAAGAGAACCAAAAGGATGCGATGTCATTCCGTAGCCTCTCTGTTGATTCCTCCGTTTCAGTTCCAACTCGGCTTAGATCACGGGACGCACCTTAATACTAGTGACGTTATGAAAGCACAAGTCCAAAATTTCCTCTAAGAGTGTAATTTCTTTCATTGCTATTGCTGATTGAATGAGTCACTAACGTGCGAACTGATTCGAACCATGATTCAGGACCTTTGGGGACTGTATTCATATTGAATCTGGGACATGACTTGCATCTGGAGCAGAAATTGTGGAGGAGAAGCTTGGAAACAGGGATTGGGGGTGAGTGTCACTTCCTGACCCAGCCTGGAATTTCTAAGTACATTTCCAAAACTTACCTCACCATCGGAGTGGCTCGATCTGCCCCTGTGTAGCAGGTCTGAAGGGCTGAATGGAACATCAGAATGTAGGGCTCCGGGACACGAGTGGGCCATTCTGCCCTTTGACACTACTCCACCAGTAAATCAGATTGTGGCTCATTTCATGGCGTTCCCAGCTGCACTTTGCTCTCCATGCACCATTAGCCCTGATTCACCTGTCTATGGATAATCAGATGAATCCAAGGATTCAGCCCTCCCAAACTTCTGGGAAGGAGAATTCCCACCTGAATGAATTCTCACTTTGTGATTTTTTTTCACTCCAGTTGTGACTGAGGATGGAGGGTGTCACTGTTTCCTTTTCTTGTCCAACTCCTCCACTGCTCACAACAAATTTTAAATGTAACCTGGTTGGTGAAATGGCTGATGATAAAGATCTTAGACTGGGTCAGACTCAGTGATAAGAACAAGTCAGGCAGATTTCCTTAGCCAGGCACAAGTTACGAACAGTAATAGGGGAGGAGTATGGTGGATTTGTGGATAGCACTGCTGCCTCACATCACCAAGGAGCTGTGTCCAATTCCAACCTCGGGCGACCCTCTTTGTGGAGTTTGAACATTCTCTCCACGCCTCTGTGGGTTTCCACCCAGTGATCCAGTTTCCTGACACAGTCCAAATATGTACAGTTTAAAGTGAATTGCCCATAGTGCCCGGGGATGTGTGGGTTAGTTATGGGAAATGCAGGGTTGCATGGATAAGATTGGGGGCATGTCCAGGTGGGGATGATGTTGGGTGGGTAAGTGTGGACTTAATGGACGGAACGTCCTGCCTCCACACTGTAGAGCTTCTATGACAATGACAACAAGTTTGGGCTATACAAACACCCAGTGAGTATATACCTAATCCTCTCTCCTCAAGGTCTCGTATGTTTTATTTCTCTCTCTCATTCTAAGAGTAACCTTTAAAAGCCTTCCTAATATAAGCCCTTCATCCCAGGAATAAGTGCAATGAAATATCTCTGAACTGCTTCCAATGTAATTATATCCTTTCTCAGATAAGGAGACACAAAAGACTAATCTCACACTCAGATCATAATGTTTATAATTGTTTTCTCAAAGTGCTGTGAGTATTTGCAACACTCTTCCCCACAGAGTATTGGGGGCAGAGATACTGATTTTTTTGAGTCACAGATGGAAGATTAAAAAATAACAACAGAGTCAAGGATTATCGACAAATGGGCAGCAATGTGCATTATGAGGAGAAAATGCAGACAGTGGTATCAACTAACACGGCTTCATAACCTCCAGGAATATAATGCAAAATGAAATGATAATATCGATAAAATGTTAAGGGGGAATACAAGATGGCGGCGATCCAGAAGGTCTGCTTTGCTGGGCTCTGCATCAACACACGGGCAAAGCGTTTCTCTAACCCACCCCATGCCAGCCATTTACTTAAAATTCAACACTAAAAGAGTGATTGAATCTTTACTGATCCCGGTTTGTCAAAGGGAAATGACAAAACATGGGGAAAGGATCGAGTAAGTCCCAACAAGCGGTGCACCCGTCAGCATCGAGCATGCCTGAGGCCGCCGCTGCAACCCACTCTGCTCGTTCCTTGGACCCAGTTACTCACCAGGCCTTGGTCACTGAGTTCACCAAGTTACGTGAAATGGTTGAAGCCATGATTGAAGAAGGGTTCAGCCGTGGCTAGAGCCGCTCTCAGCCGTGTTCCAGAAACATGAGCAGCAACTTGACAGCTTTGGAAAGAGAACAGACGATGCCAAGGGCCGGACTGCAGCGACAGAGACCGTGATCGATTCCTCTCGGGAGAGGATCCTCACCACTGAAAAACAGGTCTGCACCTTAACTGAACAAGATGACGAGCTCGAGAACAGGGGTAGGATGAAGAATATTCACGTTGTCGGTTTGCTGGAGCGGACAGAAGGTGGTCAGCCGGTGAGTTTTTTCAAGAACTGGCTGCAGTGATCCCTTCACTTCGAAACTGAGCAGGGACGGGTGAAGACTGAGGCAGTTCATCGGGTTATGTCGTGGAAGTCAGACTCAGACCAACATCTTCATCCTGTCCTTGCGCGATTACTTAGTTATGGGGACAAACAAAGACTGATGGAAGCTTTAGAACCCAGGGGAAAGATTCGATGGGTTTAATTCACGAGAGCTCCAGGATTATGTTCTGTGAGGACTTTTCAGCGGCGGTGACTCAGGAAAGAAAATCTTTTGATGATATCAAGAGAAGAGTAAGGGAACTTGGGATTCAGTATTCGTAACGCTTCCCAGCGGTGCCCGTATTGCTTTGAATGGATCCGTGATCCCGTCTGACTCTCCAGAGAAAGCGAAAACTTTGTGGACATTTTAAAGTAAGTTGGATATTTAGGTAATCATGTTTCACTCTGAAAGAAATTTTGTCGGATTTTTCTGCTATTAACCAGTGTTAAATTACAGCCGTGAATGGGTAGAGTACTTATTTTTAACTTCTTCATTAGTATTAATACTTTTTTCTCTTTGTTTGCTTGTGTCTGGGGTGCAGCTCCAACTGGAGGGAGTTACAAAGGTAGTTGTGACGAATAAGTGCCGACAGAAGGGCAGTTCAAGGACGATTTTTGTTGTTAATTGCCCTGGATTCCATATTGGTAGCGAGCACAAGATAAGTTTTGAGATATGTAAGCGTCCCCAGTGGGCCTTGGGGGTAAATTCCCCAATCGAGTGTCATTGTCATTTTGGATTTTATTTCGTTCTTTGGTTTTTTATGTTTTTAGCTTTGGATGGTTTTGAGAGCTTGTTAATTGTATTAGTTTTAGTTTGTGCAGTTTTTTGGCTCTATGAGTCTTTTTTACATTAATGATGAGCGATGTGTAATTTGATGTGAAACTCTAGAGTTGGAATGTTGCTACGGTGTGTTATGGAAAATGCTGTGCTTTAATGTTGTACCTGGAACATTAAGGGGAGCCATCTGCCAGTCAAGAGGAAAAATGTACTTTCTAATCTTCAAAAAGAGAGGGTCGATGTTTTCCGATTGCAGGAGATGAACCTTGATGGCAAGGAACATTTGACATTACAGCAGGGTGGGTTTGATCAGATTTATTTCTCATCTTTTACTACTAGGAGTAGGGGAGAATCCATACTAGTGAGGAAGAATCTTCCATTAAGTTATTGGATTGGATGAGACATTCACGGAAGGATCATCATCCCCAGAATCTTGAACTTTGGGAAATAATACAGTATTTTGAATGTTTATTGCCCCCCGGTGCATCCTCTTAAAATCCTGGTAGATGTATTTTCCAAATTCAGTTTTCTTGCATCATGGCAGATTACTATAGAAGGAGATTTCAACTGTCTTATGGCCCCACGGGTGGACAGAATGTCCAACGGTCCCCCAATACCCTCATTATAATGTAAGCAATTAGTTCTCTGGCAGAACTAGAGCTGGAGGATGTCTAGAGGCAGATCTACCTCACAGGTAGGGATTTTATTTTCTCCTTTAACCCGCAGAATTGGCACACGACGGTTAATCTCTTCACCATTCCTGCAACAATCTTAGACACGGTGGCATCCTCCACAATTGGAAATCTTACCTCAACATACCTGCCCCAGAAGTAAGATAGAAGTAACATAAGATTATGTTGTATGCAGTTGAGTCTCTTATGTTTTTGTCAAATCCCACAGTTTTGGCAGCTCACGTGATGCAATGCATTAATTCGCTTATCACCTTTTCAGGCTATAAGATTAATTTTACAAAGTTTGTGGCCATGCCTATGGGAGGTCTCAGGGAAAAACCTGATGTTGAAGGCAAATCCTGGTTTCCTTTTAATTGGTTATAGGGGTGGTTTCCCTATTTCAGTATATTCATTACATCTGTCTGTGATCACTTATTTAACGTGATCTATGTCCATTTGTTTGACAAAATTGAACAAGACCTTCAAAGATGGGAGGCATTTCCAATATCCTGGCTAGGTCGGATGGTTGTTCTTAAAATGAATGTCCTTCCTTATTTACTATGCCCCGTGTGAATTATTCTTTTGATGTTTCCCAGACAGATACTTAGGAGACTTAATGGCTGATTTAGCTCTTTTATTTGGCACCATAAGCGACTCTTTACCAAGCTAACCAAATTGCAACTACCTCACAGAGCGTGGGGTGTAGATTCCCAGATTAAAATCTATCAATTAAGCTCTTTATTATCCCATGTTAGTGTCTGATCCACTGAGGACTCGGCATCACTATGGTTAGATATTGAACCCTCTCAGAGAAAGGGAACCCTTATTAGCCTGTATTTTTTTAGAAAAAAATGACATTGTGGAGTATTCTCATAACCCAATAATTATCAATACTGTTACAACATGAATGACAATGCGTCGGATCGAGGTCAATACGGCCAAAACCTTGTTTCTTAGCTCGACAATTGATATACCGAGTTGTCAACCGGGGATAATGGATTCCATGTTTTAACTGTGGGAAGCCAGGGGTGTAACTTGCTTGAGTGATTTAGAATTAATAGAATCCCTACAGTGTGGGAAGAAGCCCTTGTCCCAACAAGTCGACTTCGACCCACCCAGACCCATTCCCCTACCATCCTATATTTACCTGACTAATGCTCCAACCTACATATCCCTGAACACTATGGGTGATTTATCAATAGCCAATTCATCTAACCTGCACATCTGTTGATCCTGGTGCTGTGAGGCCACAGTGCTAACTACTGAGCCACCACGTGTTATTTGAGGGAGAATGAATGACATCATTTGATCAAATAACTTGTAAGTATGGACTACCTACTGAAGACATCTTCTGGTTTTTTTCCCAGTTCAGAGATTAGATTTTAAAAAAATACAGCTTTAACAAACTCTTACAGATGTGATAGAGAGAAGTGGGTGCTTATTGCTTAGAATACACTCTCTTTCAGTACCCTTTATCATTAGTTGGAGTGTGTCCCCTCAGATGAGACTGTGCAGCTTTGTGATGCCTGCGAAAGAGAGAGTTGGGGGTTCAGAATACCTCGCAGAGATGGAAGGATATTTGTGAAAATGCTCGAAGGATTTTGATCTATAGTAGGACCCATTCCATGCAGTTGAAAATTCTTCATAGGGTCTATCTGACCCCAGATTGACTCTCAAAATGCAAAATGGGATTATCTTCAGCATATCGTAAATGCAGAATGACTACAGGTACTCTTTCAATTGTTTGTTGTCCTTCTGCAGGCTTCATATATATTGGAGCACCTTGGTAGCTCTGATAGAGTAGGTATTGGGGATTGAATTGGAGATGGATCCGGTTTTTCTTTTCCTGAGCCTGCTCAGGGTTCCTTACGCAGATGCACAGAAGGATATATATATATATATATATATATATATATATTTATCCTTACTTTCTGTACTAGGAAACATGTTCTGTTGTGTTGGATGTCTGAAAACTCCGGGTCTGGTGGCTTGTCGTAAGTTCTTCATGGAGAATATCCCTTTGGACTTTCTCACCAGTATGGTGCATCAAAAAAACAGAGATTTATATAAGACATGGCAGCATTTTTTGGATTACCACGATGCAGGTTTATCTGTCACATTAAGAAGGGCTTTTATATAGCCATGACGATATTGTCTAATGGATCTAATAGCAAGCGAGGAACAATTATGAACACAAAAATGCGTATCAGTTAATGCTCTTGAAGAACGAGAGCTACGTTTTGTTATTCATTATTTAGAATTAATAGAATCCTTACAGTGTGGAAACAAGCCCTTGGGCCCAACAAGTCGACTTCGACTCACCCATACCCATTCCCCTACCATCCTATATTTACCCTGACTATTGATTATTTTTGTTTTTCTTCTTGTTTTTAACTTGTTTTGTATGTACATGTACATGCGTGTAATTTTGTTCAGTTATTTGAGTTGTGCTGTTAATGGGTTATTATAATATTAAAAATCTCTTTTCAATAAAATTACTTTAAAAAAAAAATAAAATGGCAACAACGATAGAATAGACTCCCAAAGAACTCTCATTAGAGAGACCATGTCTAGGTGACATCCTCAGTGCTTGGGAGCCTCCGGTGAAGTACTTCTGTGATGTTTCCTCCGGCATTTACAGTAGTTTGTATCTGCCACTCCCGGCTGTCAGTTCCAGCTGTCCGCTGAAATGTCTGCAACATAAATTCTCAGCTCTGTGAACAGAACCACAACAATGAACACCCGAGCTACAAAACTTCTCGCAAACTATATACACATCGATAAACAAAACCCCTTCAGTTTCCTAGGCTGTAAGGAAATAAGTTCTAACCTGTCCAATTTCTCCCCATAACTTAAACCCTTTAGCCCAGGAAACATCTCTGAAATTTCTTCTACACTCTTCCTTGTTCAATAATATTCTTTCTATAGCAAGGTGAACAAAACTGAACACCATACTCCAACTGCAGCCTTACCAATATCCTGTATAATTGCAACATAACGCCCCATCTTCTATACTCAATGCCCTGATGTAGGCCAGTGTGCCACCAGCTTCTTCACTGACCTGTGTATCTGTGACTCAAACTTCAGACAACCTTGCACCTGATCTCTAATGTCCTTTATTCCACTACACTCCTTAAGGCACTCTCATTCATCATTAAACTCCTACCTGGATTTGACTTTCCAAAATGCAAGACGTCACCCTTATCTATGTTACACTCCATATGCTATTTCTCAGCCCACTTCTGCTGCCGATCAAGGTATTGCTGCAATTTCTGGTAATGTTCCTCATTGGATTCCTCCTATTTTAGTGTCATCTGCAAACTTACTAACATTACGTTGTGCACCATCGTCCAGATCATTGATATAGATAACAAATAGCAATGGGCCCAGCACCGACCCCTGAGGCACTCCAATTGTCACAGGACTCCAGTCCGACAAGCATACCTCCACCATAGCCATTTGCTTCCTAACGCCAAGCCAACTGTGTCGCCAATTTGCTAGTTCACCTTGGAGTTCATGCAATCTAACCTTCTCGAGCGGCCTACCATGTGGAACCTTATCAAAGGCCTTACTGAAATCCATATAGACTATGTCCACCACCCTGACCTCGTCAACCTTTCTGGTCACTTCCTCAAAAATCTCAAACAAAATTTGTACGGCATGATCCGCCACCCACAAAGCCATGCTGACTGTTCCAAGTCAAACTCTGCCTTTCCAAATGCATGCACATCTTATCACTCAGAACCTTCTCAAGCGGTTGACTGAAAACAGATGTGAAGCTTACTGGTGCATACTTCCCAGATTTTTCTTTGTAGCCCTTCTTGAATAAGGGCACAACATTTGCTCCTGCCAAATCTTCCGGGACCCTAGCCCCTGACCTGTCTTCTCTCGCCTCTTGCAGTGTTCTTGGATATATCTGGTCAGGACCAAGAGATTTATCTGACTTTATGCATTCTAATATTTCCAACAGCATCTCTACTGTGATATTAACGGTACCAAGATATGACAACTAACCCCCCACCCCCACCCCAAAGGTCAAAGATCTTCATGTCTTTCTTCGTGGTAAATGCAGAGGGGAAATTGAGGACCTCGCCCAACTGCTGTGGTTTTACACATGAATGCCCACTTTGGATTTTAAGACGTCGTATTTTCTCTCTAGTCGTTCTTTTTCTTGACTATACTGAAAGCACATCTTTGGATTCACCCTAATTTTCTCAGCCAAGGCTATGTGTTCACCCTTTTCGCCCTCCTGATTTCCTTCTTCAGGAAACTCCTGTATCCCCGTGTCTCTCCAGAGATTCCATTGATTCCAGCAACCTGAACCTGAGCCGTCATTTTTGCTGGCCAGAGCCTGATTATTTCTTGTCATCCAGGGTTCTCTCTTCCTGCCTCACTTTCCCTTCATACTCACAGGAACATATAGACCTTGACCTCAAGCTATCTCACTTTTAAAGACTTCCCACTTACCAGAGATGCTTTTGCCTGGAAACAAGCTTCTCCAATCAACGTTTGCAAGTCCCTGTCTACTTCCAGCAAAATTCACCTCGCCCCAATTTAAAACTTATCCCTCCCATAACTATTTTAAGTGGTAAATGCTGCCCACTTTACCTCCGTCACCTATCCTGCCCTATGTGCCAACAGTAGGTCGAGTTTGTCCCCTCCCGAGTAGGACCCTCTATATGCTGCTTGTGGAAACTTTCCTGAGCATACTTGACTAATTTCTTTCCATCTTAGTCCTTAAACCTCTGGAAGTCCCAGTCTATGTTAGTATAATTCAAACACCTATTATGACAAACCTATTGCTCCTGCAAGTCTCCTCAGTCTCCCTGCAAATTTGTTTCTCTAATTCCCATTGATTATTTGGAGGCTTATAGTGCAACCACTATAACATCACCATCCCCTTCTTACTTCTTTGCACCATCCACAAAAACTCACTGGACATTATCTCAGTTATTTCATCTTTAAATATTGGGGTAGCATGTGCCTGAATTGGAACAATTGGTATTGAAACTGTTTCAATTTACATCTCTCCCTCCCAGTGACCTTCACAACCACAGCACCCCTTGTCAAGATGCAATGGAGATATAAAGCTGTAAATGGATACATCATGTCACTGCCAGCATTGGCTGCAAATTTCCCCGCACAGGGCAGAGATCTAACAGTGGCAGCGAACAATGCAACAGTCTTTGGTTATATATGAATGAACCAGTGCTGTCTGCACAGCTCCTGTGACTGCTTCCTGTTCCTCTGTTCCTGAGTCCCAGTCTGGAGTAGTTGAGTGACTCCCTCCTGTTCCTGTGTCCCAGTCTCGAGCAGTTGAGTGACTCCCTCCTATTCCGATGTCCAAGTATCGAGCAGTTGAATGACTGCCTCCTGTTCCTGTGTCCCAGTCTCGAGCAGTTGAGTGACTGCCTCCTGTTCCTGTATACCAGTCTCGAGCAGTTGAGTGACTCCCTCCTGTTCCTGTGTCCCAGTCGCGAGCAGTTGAGTGACTGCTTCCTGTTCCTGTATACCAGTCTCGAACAGTTGAGTGACTCCCTCCTATTCCTGTGTGCCAGTCTCGAGCGGTTGAGTGACTGCTTACTGTTCCTGTGTCCCAGTCTCGAGCAGTTGAGTGACTCCCTCCTGTTCCTGTGTCCCAATCTCGAGCAGTTGAGTGACTCCATCCTATTCCTATGTCCCAGTCTCGAGCAGTTGAGTGACTGCTTCCTGTTCCGGTATACCAGTCTCGAGCAGTTGAGTGACTCCCTCCTGTTCCTGTGTCCCAGTCTCGAGCATTTGAGTGACTCGCTCCTGCTCCTGTGTCCCAGTCTCGAGCAGTTGAGTGACTCCCTCCTATTCCTATGTCCCAGTCTCGAGCAGTTGAGTGACTGCCTCCTGTTCCTGTATCCCAGTCTCGAGCAGTTGAATGACTCCCTCCTGTTCCTGTGTCCCAGTCTCGAGCAGTTGAGTGACTCGCTCCTGTTCCTGTGTCCCAGTCTCGAGCATTTGAGTGACTCGCTCCTGCTCCTGTGTCCCAGTCTCGAGCAGTTGAGTGACTCCCTCCTATTCCTATGTCCCAGTCTCGAGCAGTTGAGTGACTGCCTCCTGTTCCTGTATCCCAGTCTCGAGCAGTTGAATGACTGTCTCCTGTTCCTGTGTCCCAGTCTCGAGCAGTTGAGTGACTCCCTCCTGTTCCTGTGTCCCAGTCTCGAGCAGTTGAGTGACTCACTCCTGTTCCTGTGTCCCAGTCTCGAGCATTTGAGTGACTCGCTCCTGCTCCTGTGTCCCAGTCTCGAGCAGTTGAGTGACTCCCTCCTATTCCTATGTCCCAGTCTCGAGCAGTTGAATGACTCCCTCCTGTTCCTGTATCCCAGTCTCGAGCAGTTGAATGACTGTCTCCTGTTCCTGTGTCCCAGTCTCGAGCAGTTGAGTGACTCCCTCCTGTTCCGGTGTCCCAGTCTCGAGCAGTTGAGTGACTCACTCCTGTTCCTGTGTCTCAGTCTCGAGCAGTTGAGTGACTCCCTCCTGTTCCTTTGTCCCAGTCTCGAGCATTTGAGTTACTCGCTCCTGCTCCTGTGTCCCAGTCTCGAGCAGTTGAGTGACTGCCTCCTGTTCCTGTATCCCAGTCTCGAGCAGTTGAATGACTGTCTCCTGTTCCTGTGTCCCAGTCTCGAGCAGTTGAGTGACTCCCTCCTATTCCTATGTCCCAGTCTCGAGCAGTTGAGTGACTGCCTCCTGTTCCTGTATCCCAGTCTCGAGCAGTTGAGTGACTCCCTCCTGTTCCTGTGTCCCAGTCTCGAGCAGTTGAGTGACTCCCTCCTGTTCCGGTGTCCCAGTCTCGAGCAGTTGAGTGACTCACTCCTGTTCCTGTGTCTCAGTCTCGAGCATTTGAGTTACTCGCTCCTGCTCCTGTGTCCCAGTCTCGAGCAGTTGAGTGACTCCCTCCTGTTCCTGTGTCCCAGTCTCGAGCAGTTGAGTGACTCCCTCCTGTTCCGGTGTCCCAGTCTCGAGCAGTTGAGTGACTCCCTCCTGTTCCTGTGTCCCAGTCTCGAGCATTTGAGTTACTCGCTCCTGCTCCTGTGTCCCAGTCTCGCGCAGTTGAGTGACTCCATCCTATTCCCATGTCCCAGTCTCGAGCAGTTGAATGACTCCCTTCTGTTCCTGTGTCCCAGTCTCGAGCAGTTGAGTGACTCCCTCCGGTTCCTGTGTCCCAGTCTCGAGCAGATGAGTGACTCACTCCTGTTCCTGTGTCCCAGTCTCGAGCAGTTGAGTGACTGTCTCCTGTCCCTGTGTCCCAGTCTCGCGGAGTTGAGTGACTCCCTCCTGTTCCTGTGTCCCAGTCTCGAGCAGTTGAGTGACTCCCTCGTGTTCCTGTGTCCCAGTCTCGAGCAGTTGAGTGACTGTTTCCTGTTCCTGTGTCCCAGTCTCGAGCAGTTGAATGACTCCCTCCTGTTCCTGTGTCCCAGTCTCGGGCAGTTGAGTGACTCCCTCCTGATCCTGTGTCGCAGCCTCGAGCAGTTGAGTGACTGCCTCCTGTTCCTGTGTCCCAGTATCGAGCAGTTGAGTGACTGCCTCCTCTTCCTGTGTCCCAGTCTCGAGCAGTTGAGTGACTTCCACCTGTTCCTGTGTTCCAGTCTCGAGCAGTTGAGTTACTGCCTCGTGTCCCTTTGTCCCAGTCTCGAGCAGTTGAGTGACTGCTTCCTGTTCCTGTGTCCCAGTCTCGAGCAGTTGAGTGACTGCTTCCTGTTCCGGTATACCAGTCTCGAGCAGTTGAGTGACTCTCTCCTGTTCCTGTGTCCCAGTCTCGAGCATTTGAGTGACTCGCTCCTGCTCCTGTGTCCCAGTCTCGAGCAGTTGAGTGACTCCCTCCTATTCCTATGTCCCAGTCTCGAGCAGTTGAGTGACTGCCTCCTGTTCCTGTATCCCAGTCTCGAGCAGTTGAATGACTCCCTCCTGTTCCTGTGTCCCAGTCTCGAGCATTTGAGTGACTCGCTCCTGTTCCTGTGTCCCAGTCTCGAGCATTTGAGTGACTCGCTCCTGCTCCTGTGTCCCAGTCTCGAGCAGTTGAGTGACTCCCTCCTATTCCTATGTCCCAGTCTCGAGCAGTTGAGTGACTGCCTCCTGTTCCTGTATCCCAGTCTCGAGCAGTTGAGTGACTCACTCCTGTTCCTGTGTCCCAGTCTCGAGCATTTGAGTGACTCGCTCCTGCTCCTGTGTCCCAGTCTCGAGCAGTTGAGTGACTCCCTCCTATTCCTATGTCCCAGTCTCGAGCAGTTGAATGACTCCCTCCTGTTCCTGTATCCCAGTCTCGAGCAGTTGAATGACTGTCTCCTGTTCCTGTGTCCCAGTCTCGAGCAGTTGAGTGACTCCCTCCTGTTCCGGTGTCCCAGTCTCGAGCAGTTGAGTGACTCACTCCTGTTCCTGTGTCTCAGTCTCGAGCAGTTGAGTGACTCCCTCCTCTTCCTTTGTCCCAGTCTCGAGCATTTGAGTTACTCGCTCCTGCTCCTGTGTCCCAGTCTCGAGCAGTTGAGTGACTGCCTCCTGTTCCTGTATCCCAGTCTCGAGCAGTTGAGTGACTCCCTCCTGTTCCGGTGTCCCAGTCTCGAGCAGTTGAGTGACTCACTCCTGTTCCTGTGTCCCAGTCTCGAGCATTTGAGTGACTCGCTCCTGCTCCTGTGTCCCAGTCTCGAGCAGTTGAGTGACTCCCTCCTATTCCTATGTCCCAGTCTCGAGCAGTTGAGTGACTGCCTCCTGTTCCTGTATCCCAGTCTCGAGCAGTTGAGTGACTCCCTCCTGTTCCTGTGTCCCAGTCTCGAGCAGTTGAGTGACTCCCTCCTGTTCCGGTGTCCCAGTCTCGAGCAGTTGAGTGACTCACTCCTGTTCCTGTGTCTCAGTCTCGAGCAGTTGAGTGACTCCCTCCTGTTCCTGTGTCCCAGTCTCGAGCATTTGAGTTACTCGCTCCTGCTCCTGTGTCCCAGTCTCGAGCAGTTGAGTGACTCCATCCTATTCCTATGTCCCAGTCTCGAGCAGTTGAATGACTCCCTTCTGTTCCTGTGTCCCAGTCTCGAGCAGTTGAGTGACTCCCTCCTGTTCCTGTGTCCCAGTCTCGAGCAGATGAGTGACTCACTCCTGTTCCTGTGTCCCAGTCTCGAGCAGTTGAGTGACTGTCTCCTGTCCCTGTGTCCCAGTCTCGCGGAGTTGAGTGACTCCCTCCTGTTCCTGTGTCCCAGTCTCGAGCAGTCGAGTGACTCCCTCGTGTTCCTGTGTCCCAGTCTCGAGCAGTTGAGTGACTGCTTCCTGTTCCTGTGTCCCTGTCTCGAGCAGTTGAGTGACTGCTTCCTGTTCCTGTGTCCCAGTCTCGAGCAGTTGAATGACTCCCTCCTGTTCCTGTGTCCCAGTCTCGGGCAGTTGAGTGACTCCCTCCTGATCCTGTGTCGCGGCCTCGAGCAGTTGAGTGACTGCCTCCTGTTCCTGTGTCCCAGTATCGAGCAGTTGAATGACTCCCTTCTGTTCCTGTGTCCCAGTCTCGAGCAGTTGAGTGACTCCCTCCTGTTCCTGTGTCCCAGTCTCGAGCAGATGAGTGACTCAGTCCTGTTCCTGTGTCCCAGTCTCGAGCAGTTGAGTGCCTGTCTCCTGTCCCTGTGTCCCAGTCTCGCGGAGTTGAGTGACTCCCTCCTGTTCCTGTGTCCCAGTCTCGAGCAGTTGAGTGACTCCCTCGTGTTCCTGTGTCCCAGTCTCGAGCAGTTGAGTGACTGCTTCATGTTCCTGTGTCCCAGTCTCGAGCAGTTGAGTGACTGCTTCCTGTTCCTGTGTCCCAGTCTCGAGCAGTTGAATGACTCCCTCCTGTTCCTGTGTCGCAGCCTCGAGCAGTTGAGTGACTGCCTCCTCTTCCTGTGTCCCAGTCTCGAGCAGTTGAGTGACTTCCACCTGTTCCTGTGTTCCAGTCTCGGGCAGTTGAGTGACTCCCTCTTGTTCCTGTGTCCCAGTCTCGAGCAGTTGACTGACTGCTTCCTGTCCCTGTGTCCCAGTCTCGAGCAGTTGAGTGACTTCCTCCTGTTCATGTGTCCCAGTCTTGAGCAACTGAGTGATGCCTCCTGTTCCTGTGTCCCAGACTCGAGCAGTTGAGTGACTCCCTCCTGTTCCTGTGTCCCAGTCTCGAGCAGTTGACTGACTGCCTCATGTCCTGTGTCCCAGTCTCGAGCAGTTGATTGACTCCCTCCTATTCCTGTGTCCCAGTATTGAGCAACTGAGTGATGCCTCCTAATCCCAAGTTTGTTAAAGTAGATGTCCTCCTCTTGCTACTGACTAATGGCTCCAATAGCTCTGTGCTCAACGTCTGCTCCTGTGGAATGGAGTTGAGGGACTGAATGGCCTCTTCACATTCCTTCCAGCTTCTCTTGACTAAAAGCCTTTCTCCTGTTTTTGTAAAACACCATCAAAATCTGAAAGACGCATTTTTGTCAGTAATTGAGCAAACAAGCTGACTGACAGAATTCAGAACCTGGATAGCTTCTTCCTGTTTCTATGTTAGACCCTCAAGAGGCAACAGAGACTTAGTGATGTACAGCACGGAAAAAGACCCTTCGATCCAGTCATCCATTCTGACCAAATATCCTAAATTAACCTCGTCCCCCTTGCCAGCACTTGGTCCATATCCCTCTAAACCCTTCCCATGCATGTACCCATTTCAATGCCTTTTAAATGGTGTAACTGTGCCTGCCTCCACCACCTCTTTTGGGTGCTCAGTCCATAAACACAGCAGTCTCTCTTTGAAAGTGTTGTGCCTCATTTCCCTTTATAAATCTTTCCCCTCTCACCTTAAACCTTTGTCCTGTAATTTTTGACTCGCCTATCCTGGGGTAAAGACATTGACTATTTACCTTGTCTATGCCCCTCATGATTTTATAAACCTCTTTAAGGTCACCCCTCAGCCTTAGCACTTCAAAATAGCCCCAGACTATTCATACTCTCCCTGTAGCTCAAACCCTCCAACATCTGCAACATTCTTTTAAATCTCTTCTGCACCCCTTTACAACATCTTTCCGACAGCAGGGAGATCGGAAATAAAGGCAATATTACTAAAGGGGCCAAACCCATGTCCTGGACAGGGGTCACATGTCTTGCACACACATAGACTCAAAGCACGCACCAATCAAGGGAAGATCACCCAGTGCCTTCTTCACTCCGCTGTCTACCTGTGACAGCAATTTCAAGGAACTGAGAACCTGCACCACAAGGTGACACAGGAGCTCAGTGACGAGCATTGCTACCTCAGAGCACAGCGATCTGGGTTTAACTTCATCCTTGAATGACTGCCTGTATGGAGTTTGCACATTCTCCCCGTGTCTGCGTGCGTTTCTTCTGGGTGCCATGTTTTCCTGCCACAGTACAAAGATATACCAGCAAGTGGAAATTGGCCCTGCTAAATTGCCACAAGTACCCAGGGATGTGTAGGTGAGGTGGATTAGCCATGGGAAATGCAGGCTCAGAGGGACAGAGTAGGGGTTTCTCCAGTAGGATACTGTTTAGAGGTTCGGTGTGGCCTTGATGGGCTGAATAGCCTGTTTGCTCACTGTAGGGATTCGATAATTTCAATGGAGTTCCCTTTGAGTGGCAACTTTCGACAGAACCCTACCTACATATCTTGCCCTGATTTGCCTTGCCAAAATGCAACACCTCATATTTATCTAAATTTAACTCCATCCACCATCCCTTGGCTCACCTAATCAACTTTCTCTTTGTTCGGAGATATCATTTTTCACTGTCGACTACACCACCAAATTTGGTATTATCTACAAGCTTACTGACCATCCTTCATACAATCAAATGCAAATGATTTGTGTAAGTGACAAAAGGCAGTGGACTCACTGTTGATCTTCGCAGCACACCACTGGTCACAGGTCTCCAAGGTCATTGAACAAATATCCAGTGTCACGCCCTGTCTCCGCTATTCCAGAAAATGTTGGATCTAAATGGCGAGCTCTCCCTGGATCCCAGGCAGTCTGACCTTGCTAACCAGTCTACCATGTAGAACAGTTCGGTTTTCTTACTGAATTCCATAAGGACAATATCCACTGTCCTGTCTTTATCAATCATCTTCATCACTTCATCAAAAAATCCCACCGAGTCAGTGAGACATGATTTCCAATGTACAACGCCCTCTTCAGTCCTTGTCTTTCCAAATGCATATACATCGTTTCTCTCAAAACCCCCTCCAACAATTTAGTCACTATTGACGTCAGGCTGGCCAGTCTATAGTTACCTGTTTTTTCCTTCCTTTCTTAAATGATGACACTATGTTAGCAGCCCTTCAGTACTATGGCACTTCACCTGTGGAAATCAATGATACAAATATATCGCCAAAATGCAGAGCAATCTCTTTCGTAGCTTGCCACAAACGTCTGGGATACAACTGATCAGGTCCCAGGAATTTGTTCACCTTTATGTGTTTTAAAATGTCCAACACCTCCTTGTAATATAGACACTTTTCAATATATCACTAAACATTCGTCAATCTCTCGCTCTTGTAACTCCCTCCTCATTAAATACTGAGGAGAGATACTCGTTTCATATCCCTCCCATCTCTTGTGGTTCCACATATAGGTAGCCTTACTGATCTTTAAGGTGCCCTCTTCTCTCACTAGATAATCTTTTGCTTTTAAAAGATTTGTAGAATTTCTTCAATACCTCGTTAAAACTATTTCTAAAGCCCCAATTTGTGTTCACAATTTTCTGACCCGATTTCCCCATTGACTATACAGTTAGTGACATTATACTGCTCTGGAGATCCACTTGATTTCAGCTCTGTTTACCTGACATATGCCTCCTTCCTGACCTTGATCAGAGCATCAATACATCTAGCCATCCAGCACTCCCTGCACCCACCAGCTTTGCCCCTTTCACTAACAGGAACACGTTGGCTGTGGACTCTCGAAAGCCAAGTATTGATTGCCTTGCATGTTCCAACCATCCCTTTACCTGTGAATAGAGTATCCCAATTAGCCTTTTACAGGGCTTGCCTCACACTTTCAAAATTGGTCTTGTTCAAAGTTAGAACTTTAGTGTTTACATCAGGTCTTTCCTATTCCATCACTAGTTTAAAAGTAATATTTCTGCGTAACAGACTTGAAATGTTAAATAAACACTTCCTGACACTCTGTAACAGGCTCGAGAGGCTGCATGGAATCCTCCTGTCCCTGTATAATAGCCACAAGACATTAAATGACACATCAACCCCTGGATTACGAGAAGCCAATAAAACTGTATCTGATGGAGGTCCATCCCTTCTCAGTTACAGAAACAATGAACTCCAGGTGCCCTCTCAGTAACACCTCATACAGCTGCAGCCACAAATCCTTTTATTTTGAATGATCTTGTTGGCAAAATGTGCTAATATTCCAGAGTTCCACCTTTTCAAGTAACAACAGGCTAATATGGACTGAATGGCCTTCTCCTAACCTTCTGGAAGAGGCCCATAGGGACAGAATTGTTTCGGCCTGTTCCTGAGCAGCAGTCTCAGTGCTCTGTCTCAAGGGTATAAAAGGATTTGTAAACAGGGCACTTAAAACCCAGCGTAGCCTCACAATGGACAATAAGTATCATACTGTGGGTTCAGGCATCTAGAAACTTGCCCATCCGATTTTTTTTAATGTAGCTGATGTGTTATTTTATAACTGCTTCCTTTCATAAACAGAGTGGGACATATATACACCCCTGCAGTGTTCTGTTAATAATGTCGTATGCAAGGAAAAAGAAATAAAAATTGAAAGATTTATGGTCCATCTCTCAGCAACCCTCATCCATTCCATCCAAAACCGGTAAATGGTCCCTTTTATAATGATATGAAAAGTGATGTATGGAACTGGTTAACTGATCCTATTTGTTCAGTGACTGTGATTAATGCCAATCTCCATGGATTCTAATTATCACAGTGGAGCATTTACATTTTTTAATGATAAATGGGCGCCGTTCAATGTGTTATTTCATAATATGAGCGGGACCATCACCGACAGCACTGACAGGGATCAGCAGATCCAGAGAGAGGGGGAGGGGAGATCAGAATCTGAGAACATTAGACTGGAATGATCCAACAACGGATCAGAATCTGAGAACATTAGACTGGAATGTTCCAACAATGGATCAGAATCTGAGAACATTAGACTGGAATGTTCCAACAATAGACAGGAGTTTATCCGATTATATTTGGTATCTTTCTGCATTTGATTGGTTGTCATTATCATGGCGGATCTATTACGCTGTTCGCTTTATTCAATATTTGTATTATCCTTTCCTGGCTATCGTTGGTGTTCCTGGTAAGTGTCACTGTCCTTTTTTTTTCTATAAACTAGTTATGGCTGCATTACTATTCTTTCATATATTCTACACTTTCACCCACTGTTATTGATCCTGTTGAAACTCTGAAACCAGATATTTACTCTACAGACCACTACTAACTACATCAACAAAGGTGTTCAATTACTGCCTCCCTCTGCTCTGGCAATGTTACTCATGGGTCTCGATGTTGACTTACTCAGTTTCAGCGGATAACCGCAATATACTGTATCTTTGCCTTTGTTATTTAAATATTAAGAGCATGGAGGTCACTGTCTACTGTTCTGGTTACAAACTCCACTTCCTTCCACTGTTTCCATCCCCTCCCTGGTCAATATCTGCGGCTGAAGCAGACAAGTCACAACTGTGGGTGATCCCTTTGATCATGAGCTGATTCCTGACTCCAGGCCCTGTCCATTTCTAACTTGAAATACTCACCACTCCACAATGTATCTCACTGGCTTTTTCCATCTGCTGTTTGAACCTTGAGCTATGAAGTACATTCTTAATGAAGTTAATAATCTGCTGCTGACGCTCCCGGCTTCAAACCTGTTGAAGCAAATCTGATTCAAACTCACACCAACCTCTCATCCATCTGTCATTCATGTTCACGCGGATATATATTGCTATTTTCATAACAATGCCTTTATTTGAACATTTTCAAACACGTTACCTCATCTGTCCATGAAAATTGTCTCGTTCTCCCTCTGTCGAATATCCAAAAGCCTGTCAGTTGTTTGTAGTTAAAATAGTTTCCTCCATGTGCGTTCCTTCTCAAACAATGAGTTTCGCATTCAACCACGTCTATCGCGCACACACATGCACTCTCTATCCCTCTCACTCTGATGAAAACACACACACACGCACGCAGAGAGAGCAAACCTTCCCATCGGAAACAGTAATCTGATGCGAGTATAGTTAGCATATGCTCTCCATACTGGGCAGAGAGTGCAGTTTACTGAGCAACACACTAGCATGGTCTGCACAGCTCTCCATGCTGGGCTGTCATCTTGTCCCAGTTTATGTTGTTTGTGGTGTTCGGTGAAGCAAATACAGAATTTGATGTAACAAACCATTTCAGCTAATCTGACAATGTCTTTATTCAATGTTCTCATTCTTGTAATGTTACTCTCAAAGGTCTCACTTCTCCAGTTAGTCCCATTGCTGTGTCTTTTTCCCCATATTTCCACAACCTCCTCCCAGTTAATTAATTGTCTGTTTCTGTCTTTACTATGAATCTCTGTCCCTCTGTATCTTTCCCTGGCATTGGGTTTTGGTTATATTTTTTGTATCGAGTGCTGGCATTGTGTAGCTCAGAAACAGTGAAATGGTGTGTGTCAGGCTGTTGTTCACTTCCCGGTATGTCCCATGTGGTAGTCCATGGACAGGCGTGTTTCAGAAGTTATGAGACACATCCTTGCAACTTGGAGTGTACCTGTGTTTGCCAACTCAGGTGACCTTGCGATCAGGAACACAGGGAAGTTCATTGAGTAAAGGACCAGGCATCTAGATTGTGTGACAATGCTGTCACATTTTTTTAAAGAAAAGTTTATTTTTTTTAACAAGAGATCTTAAAGTCCAAAGTGCCTACTGTAAACGGCTCAAGTAAATAACTTTTAGGGTTTTTGGGTTTTTAATATATAGTAGTAACAATGGCCAGCTCGCATAGACCAGGCTTTCTAGTTTTGTCCTTATAGCTGTAAGTCACCAGATGCTTGTGTCCCAGAAGGGTTGGAAGTTTTAGTAAATTATCCCTAACTGCTATTCTCTCTGAAGCTTCACTTGATGCTGTTTCCTCCTGGATTGGAGAACTGCATGTCTGAATGCTCCTTGTTACCATGGGGTGTGTTTAGGTGATGTTAGTATATTGGAACAGTTCATTTGTAGAAGGTTTTGTATCCATTGTTCTGTTAAGGTTTCCAATAGTAAAGTTATTCTAAAATCCTCTTCATTTTGTATGGATTTTCATCAGTGTGTTTAAATATATTGTATTTTAATTAATGGTGAGTGGTTCGGCTAGTAGCATCACATCTGGAAATTCCATTTCGCATCTGCCTTTAAAATAAGGAAAAGTTGGCATCCAAGCTACCTTCTTAAAATAGTTTGAGGCAGTCTGGTTGGTCTATAGCAAACTGGGGTTTCTTGTCTGATTTTATATTGGCTGGGTTTGAACTACAATCCCTACAATGTGCAAACAGGCCATTTGACCCAACAAGTCCACACCCACCCTCCGAGGAGTGACCTACCCAGAAACATTCCTCTACACTATTATTACACATTTACCCCGACTAAGGCATCTAACCCACACATCCCTGAAAACTACAAACAATTTAGCATGGCCAATTCACCTGATATGCACATCTTTAGATTGTGAGATTAAACCAGAGCATCCAGAATACTTTCATGCAGACACTGGAGAGTATGCAACGGAGACTATTGTGTTCAAAAGTCACGTATGGTAGTTGTTCTGGATGTTGTTTTCGGTTGGTGTAAGCAGTGTTTTGTGTATAAAGATTCTTTCAGTCACGAAGGGTTCTCTGAGTGTGGAAGAACTGATGTTGGGTGTTATACAAAAGGTAATGAAGACAAAGCTGGAGGAATTGGCAGACAAGCTGGAGTTGGGGTTGTGTTTGTCTGTGAGAAAATGAGAGATAATTAGAGCTATAGCTGGGTAATTACATTTGGTGGAACCGCCATCAGGCTCTTTGGAAATGGCTGGAATTCAATTTCAGATGAGGCACTGTGAACATGAGAAGGAATTGAAACCATTTAAATTAAAATGAGAAGTAGAAATAAAAGAAAAGGAATTGAAGAAGAAAGAGAGAAAGAGAGAGAAGAAAACCAGAGATTTTCAAATTCAAAAGTTAGTAATTAGAGAGGAAAGTTGACATAGAAGATGGAGATGAAGGTAGACGGTAGGACGGATGAGGAGGATTGTGATGATGAGCAACCCTTTAGTAGCCAAAAGCCTGATGGGGTTCTCTTTAAATACGCTCAGGCATTGTTTAAATTTGATGAGAAGGATGGAGTAGCCTTTTTAATTTCATTTGAGAAAGTGGCTAAACAAATGCAGTGATCAGTTAACATGTGGATTTAGTTGATCCACCCAGAGCTGGTAGGTATTTGCATCCCTATCGGAGGAGGTATCTGGCCAGTATGAGGAGGTGAAGAAAGCCATCTGAAGGGCATATGAGCTTGGGCCAGAAGCTACAGACAGCGTTTCTGGAATCTAAACAAAACTACCTCGTTAAACGTGCATTGAGTTTGAAAGAATCAAACAAAGTAATTTTGAAAGGTGGGTATTGGTATTAAAAACAGAGCAAAGGCTATGGCACTCTTACAGAGATTCTTATTTTGGAGAAGTTCAACAATTCATTTCCTGCAGTCGTGAGAACTCGTGTGAAAGAGCAGAGAGTAACAATGGCAAGATGAGAAGCTGAAATGGCTGATGATGATAATCTGGTTCAGAAATCAAAGTTTGGTTTCTGTGAGAGATTGAGAAGAATGTGCGAGATCTTCTTAAAACATTTACCTGTGAGACTAAGGTTTACTGGCCAAGGCCAGGCGTAGCAGGTAACGGGTTTTCAGCATTAAGAGGTGCAGAAGTATGTAATTCTTTTATGCTGAGACATGAGGAGCTATGTCATTCAGAACGACTATTGGAGAGATGAGAAGTGCTCCATTATGTAACGTGTGATTGGAGTGTTCAGTGCAAACATCAACAGATTTATTCCACAATGGGGAAGGAGGACTTGAGCTTGGTGATGGCGTTACAACATTTCAGTATTTAAATTGCGAATAACATAAATGAGACAAACCTTTATCACTGATCGTGACCCCTTAAAACTTTTGGAGACATTCAGGTGAAAAATTACCAGTCTATTTCGATTGAGCTTATTATTGCTGCCATTCAATTTGAAATTATACAGTTGACAGGGCGAGAAAACTAAGTTTTGACACATTCTGGAGACGTGGATGAAGAAAGGCAAAGGCATTCTGTGGCAGGAATAAAATGACTCAAATCGAATCTCGTTGTGAACATTGATATGCTCAGAGTCAATGTTATATGTGTGTGTGTATATAAATATATATATATATATGTATGTGTATATATATATATATATATATATATATATATATATATATATGCATTGCAGTCACAGAATCACAGAGTCATAGAATGGAAGCAGACACTTCAGTCCACCCAGTCCATGCTGACCAGATATCCCAACCCAATCTTGTCCCACCTGCCAGCACCCAGCCCATATCCGTCCAAACCCTTCCTATTCATATACCCATCCAAATGCCTCTTAAGTTGTGTCAACCTCCATCAAATCCTCTGGCAGCTCATTCCATACACGTTTCACTCTCTGCATGAAAAAGGTTGCCCCTTAGGTCTCTTTGATATCTTTCCCCTCTCACCCTAAACCTATGCCCTCTAGTTCTGGACTCCCAGACCCCAGGGAAAGACTTTGCCTATTTATCCTATCCATGCCCCTCATAATTTAGTGAACATTTATAAGGTCACCCCTCAGCCTCCGACTCTCCAGGGAAATTAGCTCCAGCCGGTTCAGCCTCTCCCTACAGCTCAAATCCTCTAGTCCTGGCAACATTCTTGTAAATCTTTTCTAAACCTTTTCAAGTTTCAATACATCTTTTCGATAGGAAGGAAACCAGAATTGCCCGCAATATTCCAACAGTGGCCTAACCAATGTCCTGTCCAGCCGCAATATGACATCCCAACTCCTGTACTCAATCCTATGACCAATAAGGGAAAGCATACCAAACACCTTCTTCACTATCCTTTCTACCAGCTACTAATAGAGGAATATTAGGAGATCTAAAATGAATCCATCTTTATATATTGATAGATCATTTTATTAAAGGTGGAGTTGTGTGGATATTATCACTATAAAAAGGTTATTTTCTCTTGTTTTTTAAAGAGAGGTTTTAAAGGCAGAGGTGCGGAACTGCTGTCTGAAAACAGTTGAAATAAATAACTGAGGAGGCCTTTAAGTTTTATTAAAACGGTGATAAAAATGGACGGGCAGCGGCCAGCTCTCCCAGACCAGGGTTTTTCGTTTTGTTTTTAGCTGCAGCATTCAGAAGCTGTTGGAGATCCCAGCAGGTTTCGAACTTTCAATACATGATCCCGAGCTGCTTTTCTCTCTGAGATGATTGTTGTATTTGATTTTTCCTGGATTAAAAAACTGCATGTAAGAATCTCTATTTGAATTGATCTTTGTGCCAAGCAGTGTATACCAAGAAGGTACGGTATCTATTGTTTGTGTAAGTGTACCAACATATAAGTTATCCCAAATTTTTCTTTTCTTTGATTGTATTTTAACTGAAGCATTTGAATAGATTATACTTGGCTTAATGTCGCGTGGTATGACCAGTCACAACATATCTGGAATGCACACTTCACGTCTATATTCAAAATAAGGAAAGGTTTGGATCTAAGCGGCCTTCTTAAAATATTTTGCGAGGATCTGGTCTGATCCACAATACTTGTAGCCGAGGGGTTTCTGACGGACTCCTGTAATTGAAAAGTTAGTGGAGTTGCAGGGGATGATTTGCTGGGGCTTGTGCTCTGAACTGCCTCAGACATTCAGTGAGACCGGAGGATTTGGTGACCCAACTTTGGATGGAGCATGGAGACTATGGTAACAGCATCTGGGTGTGTAACATGAACACCAAATTGAACAGAGGCTGCAGAGAGGGGAAGCTCTGAAACCACGAAGTGAGTGTGTGTAGGGAAAGGGATCTGCTGTACCACCCCGGTTTTTCCAGGAACAGCTTCCCAAGTTACACTTAACCCAGGAGCAGAATGTTGAGGGGATCTGGACTGAACACGGATCTGGTCACAGAGCGGTGTCACATTCTTCAACACGACCTGCAGCTTCACGCCAGGGTGAAGACGGTGCTGCCGGTGGCTATTAGGTCACAGTTTCATTCAGCTTCTGTGATCTGAAACTTTCCAGGCCGGAGTCGGCGACAGCTCCATCATCTCCCAGTATCTCAACAACAATATCACCATTCGGTGATGGAGAATGTATATGGTGGATGAGGTCAATACATGACTTCTCCCTCAGCGGGAAACTGACAGGTGTATCCTTATTTTCCCACAATAGTGGGATTCCTGAAGGTGAACATGGTATCTGTAGAGTAGCCATTAAATGGGGAGAGGTAGAGGAACTGAAGGAGCTCTCACTCTATTAATGTTACAATGTGTCCATGCACAATACATAATGTTGGTGAATACCCTTGTCCTGAAAGCAGCCATAGTTCCTTCATTCAGAAACAGGCAGCCATTCCCATCGTCTACGGGTCGCAATATAGAAAGGAATAAATGTATCTTGGATAAAGGCCGTCCCCTTGATACACGTTTCGAAACACCATCCCCACCATCAACCAACCACATCAAAATATTGCATGTGTACGGAGAGCAATGTGGTCATTTGGAGTGACAATGAGCGGACGATCTGGGATGGAGGAAAACCTTCCATGTCTGAACGGGATCTCCGTGAACCACCCCCCCCCCCCACCCACCAGTATACAGTATCACTAAAACCTGTAATCCCTCTCCATTTCAGTAACTTACTGCCTTCCATTATTCCTGTAAATGAAATTACAGGTTATATTATGTTGTATTGCACCTGCCAAATTATTATTCATTGCCTTTAACTTTCTGTATCTATTTGCAGACACTCCACTCTCTCTTGATAATTTAATCTCTTGCTTATCCAAGCGACATCACCAAACTCAGTATCTGGATATCTTTTCCAATCTCCTGATCATTGATATAGATTGTAAATAGTTGAGGTACCCGCACTGTTCACTGTGTGAATCCACTGGTGACGTTCTGTCAAACTGATTAAGACTGACTTATCCGGAGAGCCTGCTTCCTGTTTGATAGACAGTCCTCCCTCTATACTGTGTATCACGGTCGAACGGCTGAGTATGGACGAGGAGCATCAGTCAGCAATCCAACCCCTCGAAACTGCTCCGCCATTGAATACAATCATGGCTAAAGTTATGGCGGACTCTGTTCCACTTTCCTGCTATCTCTCCATCCTAAGATACCTTCTTTGCAGGAATCAGTTGAGGGAACTCCCTCTGAGCTCCTGCCAATGTAAAAATACACTTTCTTCATTAAATAGAAAAAAAATCTTTGCACACTACCCCAATGTGATCTCAGTAAGATCCTGTACAGAGGCAGCAAAAAAGTTACCAGGCTGCTGAAAGGTTCCCACCCAGTGCAGAGCAATCTCAGCTCTCTAGAGTAATACATATCAATGTTTAAAATCATTGTCCTCCTCTACTCCACATACATAACGGGAGATCTGGAGAAAATCACACAAGAATGCTTGAGAAGAGCATAGATAATGTGGCGAGATGACCTCTAACATTCATTTTAATTAGAATCTGACCATAGGGGAGGTGCCAGAGTACTGGAGAACAATTAATACGATTCCACTTCACAGTAATCATGATTTGGAAATGCCGGTGTTGGACTGGGGTGTCCAAAGTTAAAAATCACACAACACCAGGTTATAGTCCAACAGGTTTAATTGGAAGCACAGTAGCTTTCAGAGAACCGCACCTTCTTCAGGTGATTGTGGGGGACAAAATTGTAAGGCACAGCATTTATAGCAAAAAATTACAGTATGATGTAACTGAAACTACACATTGGAAAATACTTTGATTGTCTGTTGAGTCTTTCATCTGTTCGAATACCATGATAGTTTAGCTTCTTCCATGTGTAAATCAAAAATCTTTTTTTAAAAAGTTGCATTCTCAGGTTAACTGTAACAATTAGCTTAGTTGCACAATGTGTCGAAGGTGTTAGTGCCCTGTGTTCTCTGTCTATGCCATGATGTGTAGATCGATTCTAACCTAAAAAGTCAGACAACAGAGTTTTACTGTATTCATGCAGTTTTTGAGCAAAATACAATGTAACTCTGCAAGGAGAAATTCGCCCCACGAAATGTATGTGTGCATGTGGGTCTTTGTGTCTGTCTGTGTGTACGTCTGGCTTTGGGTTGAGAGTGTGAGAGAGAGTATATATATGTGTGTGTAGTGATTGCAGAGTGTCTTAATTCTGTGAGGGGTGCATGTGTGAGTGTGGATGTGTGTGTGTGTCTGGGGTGGGGGTTTGCGAGTGTCTGTGAGAGAGAGGGTATACGTGCCTGCATGAGTCTAGAGTGGTCTAAGTCTCTGAGAGGATGCATGTGTGAGTATGGGAGTGTGTGTATCTGTAAGGATGTGTGCGAGTGTCTGTGTGCATGTATGTGTATATGCATGACCGTGTGTATGTGTGTGTATAGGAGTTACTCTGTGTGTGTAAGTGTGCCTGTGTGTGTATATAGTGCAATGGTGGTCACCTGTAGTATGATGAACCCAAGGGCCCGGTTGAGGCCCTCCCTATGGGTACTGAACTTAGCTATCAGGCCCTGCTTGGCCACTTTTCGCTGTTGCCTATCCTGAAGTCTGCCTTGGAGGATGGTCACCCGAAGGTCCGAGGTCAAATGTCCTGGACCACTGGGAGGCAACACTTCTGTCTATTGATTGTTGTGTGGTGCCCATTCATCCATTGTCATAGCCTTTGCTCGGTTTCCCCATGTACCATGCCTCCGGGCATCCTTGCCTGCAACGTATAAGATAGCCAACGATGGCTGAGTCACATGAGTACCTGCCATGTACACGGTGGGAAGTGTCCTCACATGTAATGGTGATACCCATGAGTACTGAACAACGAAGGGTACCCTGTCGGTTGCCACAGCAAGGTACCACAATGACTTCCTTAGGAGATAGACACGTGCTGCAACCGACAGGGTACCCTTCGTTGTTCAGTACTTCTGAGGAACTGAAAAACTGCACCATGTACTACGTGACCTGCAACACATTATTAATGAGGATGAGCACCTCGCCAAGACCTTCCCCACACCTCCACTGCTCGCCTTTAAACAACTGCCAAACCTCAAACAGATCATTGTTCATTGCACGTTGCCCGGTTCTCAGGACAACTCCATCCAACCCTGTTACGGCAGGCGCTGCAAGACGTGTCAGAGAGCGGACATGGATACCACCATTACACATGGGGACACCTCCCACTATGTATGTGCCAGGTTCTTATGTGACTCAGCCAACGTTGTCTATCTTATATATGTTGCAGGCAAGAATGCCTGGAGGCATGGTACATTGGGGAAACCGAGAAAAGCCTACGGCAACGGATGAATGGGCACTGCACAACAATCAACAGACAGGAGTGTTGCCTCCCAGTTGTGGAACACTTCAGTGGTCCAGGACATTTGACCTCGGACCTTCAGGTGACCATCCTCCAAGGCAAACTTCGGGACAGACAACAGCGAAAAGTGGCCGAGCAGAGGCTGATAGCTAAGTTCCATAACCATAGCGAGGGCCTCAACCGGCACCCGAGGTTCATGTCACACTACAGGGTGACGACCATTGCACTATACACTCACACAGACACATTTCACACACACACCTACACTCCTATACACACGAAAGACACACACACACTCTTACAGACGCACACACTCCCACACTCACTCATGCATCTTCTCAGAGACATAGCCCACCCTCCACTTATGCACACACATATACCCTCTCTCTCACAGACACACACAACACCCAGCCCAGACACACACACACACTCCCACTCTCACACCTGCACCCCTCACAGACTTAAGGCACTCTACACTCACTACACACATGTACACTCTCTCACACTCACAACCATCAACCCAGACAGACACACAAACAGACAGACGCAAAGATCCACACGCACACATATATTTTGTGGGGTGAATTTGTACTTGCAGAGTTACATTGCACTTTGCTTAAAAACTGCATGAATTAATGTAAAACTGTTATCTCACATTTTAGATTAGAATCAATCTAAACATCATGTCATAGACAGAGAACACAGGGTGTTAACACTTTGACATATTGTTAGCTAACACCAATTGTTATGTTTAACCTGAGAAATCAACTTTTTAAAAAAGTTGTTTTTGATTTACACACGAAAGAAGTGAAACTATCATGGTATTCGAACAGATGAAAGACTCAATACATGGTCAAGGTAATTTTCAATGTATAATTTCAGTTACATCACACTGTAAATTTTTGCTATAAATTCTGTGCCTTACAACTGTGTCCTCCACAATCACCTGATGAAGGAGCAACGCTCTGAAAGCTCTTGTGCTTCCAGTTAAACCTGTTGGACTATAACCTGGTGTTGTGTGATTTTTAACTTTACAGTATGGGTGGTAGAGATAGACCAGGGAACTGTAGACGAACGAGTATTAGATCGCTGTGAAGGAAACTACTGGAGAAAACACAGAAGGATCAAATTGAACTCCAATCAGAGTAGCAAGGTCTGATCAGAGATAATCATCATGATTTTATCAGAACTAAGTCACATCTAATGAATTTTATTGAATTAGTTTGAGGAGGTCGCTTATTTAGTATTGCAGCAAGGCCTTTGACAAAGCCTCATATGGGAAACTTTAAAATAAAGCAAAATCTCATGGAATCAAGGCTAACGTGACAAGTTACAACGAAAAGTTTCTGAGTGTCAGGGGTCAGGGAGTGGTGGGATAATGCTGTTTGTGTGACTGGAGACCAGTGTCCCCTGTTTGTAACACAGGGAGCACTTCTGTGTCCCTTATTATTTGTGGTACTCATAAATGGTGCAGATGTGAACGAAGGGGTGAGTGAAAAGGGGTGGGGGTTGTGATAAGCAAGTTTGTGCTTGCCCGGTTGGTTGGCAGTGAGGAGAAAAGTCTTATGTTCCAGAAAGATGCAGATGGAATGGTCAGATGGTCAGATCAATGGCAGAAGAGACGTAACCCTGATAAATATGAGGTGATGCACTGTGGAAGAAAGAACCAGACGGGAGTATTCACTGAATGACAGCACATTGGGAAGCTCAGATTGTTCTTCTCCATACAGCACTGAATGGGACTGAGCAGGGTGATAGACTGGCTAAGAACTGGGCCTTGGGTGTAGCGTTTATCAATCGGGGCGTAGATTATAAGAACTATACAGAGCATTGGTCTGGCCAAGATGGAGTACTGTATGTAGCTCTGGAAGCCACTTAAAAGGAAGGGTATGGTTGTACTGGATGGTATGCAGAGGAGATTCATTAAGATGTTCCCTGGGATGGAGGATATCAGCTATGGAGAGAGGCTGGGTAAGCTCGGGTTGTTTACATTAGAGCAGAGAAGGTTGAGGGGGATGTGTTTCAGAAAGCAAAGATTATGAGAAGCATGGACAAGGGTGGATAGACAGCAGCTGTTCCTTTTAGTCAGAGAGTTGAGAACAAGCAAGCACACTTTTAAAGTGATGGGTTTGAGGATTAGAGAGAATTTGAGGATTGTTATTCGCCCAGAGGCTGTTGCGGTCTGGAATGCACTTCCTGAGAGCGGGGTTATCACAGGTAGCCTCATAACCATCAAAACGTACTTGGACGAGCACTTGGAAGTGTCATAACATTCCCTGCTATGGGCCTGTTGTTGGCAAGTGGGACTAATATAGATCGTCCTGTATTTCTGTTGGTCAATGCTCCTGTGAATATATGGTGTGGACGGTCAATTACTGAGTAGCAAAAGGCAGGAATTGATGGGTTTTTGAAGAGTATATTCACAAAGGTTATAAGAGTGAACTGTAAGAGCTCGTCAAATCATGTCAATGTGAGAACTATGAGAAAACAAGTGCAGCTTCCTTACAATCTGAAACCAGAGAATGGGGAATGGGGAAAAGTGAAGCGGCAGAACCATGAAACAGCTACTTCAGTTCTGTCTTCACAGAACTTTGTAACAATACGAGGAAAAGCAAGTCGGGTGTGGAAAAAGGTACTAGTACATGCAACATAGAACATAGTAAATAAAAGATTTAGGAGAAACTATTGGGACTGAAAGTAATGGTCACAGACAACAGTAACACGGATTTATGAAATGGGGATTATGTTTGAGAAACGGTCTGGGAGATAATCATTTGTATTTTCAGGAAAGTTTTGCTAAAGCTGGTTTGCAAAATAAAATCTGAGTAAATTGGGACGAATATATGACCATGTTTCTAGAATGGGACAGCTGTCAGGAAACAGTAAATAGAAACAAACAGACTTGTCAATCAATAGCCTGGCATTGTCTGTAAGATATGATTCTGTGAGTATGACTGTATCCCAGATACCCCATAACCTTCCCCGGATATCTCCTGTCTCACCAGCAGAACAGTCAGAGAAGAGCCAGGGAATTCCTAGAGGCATGGCACTCATCCACAGATTCAATCAATAAGCACATTGACTGGGCCCAATATACCGGCCAGTGTAGCGGACAGCTGGAACTGACAACCGGAAGTGGCAGAGACAAATCACTATAAATGCCGAGGAAACATCATAGAAGCGGTTCACATGAGGCTCCCAAGCACTGAGGATGTCACCTAGACATGGGATGAAACGGCTGAAACATAAATTCCCATATCGGCGAACAGAACCACAACAAAGAGCACCTGAGCTACAAATCTTCTCACAAACTTTGAATTAGTTATTATTAATAGTTATTAGAATTAGTAATAGACACAGCAGAAGTGACGGCGCAGTGGGATGCAATTGGAATGGAATTGCTCTGGGAGTCCTCAACAGTGACTCCTAATCCCATGAAGTCTTATGGTGTCAGTTTACCCATGGGAAAAAAAAACCTTCTGCTGATTACCATGTACCAGCCTCTCTTAACTGATGAATCAGTACTCCTCCATGCTTCACAACACTTGGAGGAAGCCCTGAGCGTGGCAAGGAGGCAAATTTCAATGTCCACCACCAAGTGTGGCTCAGCTGCAGCATTACTGATCGAACTGGTCGCGATCTAATGATCATAACTGCTAGGCTGGGTCTGCCGCAGTTGGTGAAGGAACTAACAAGAAACATATTTGATCTCATTCGTCCTAATCTGCCAGTTGCAGAAGTATCACTCCATGACAATATCTGGAAGAGTGACCATCACATAGTCATTATGGAGACAAAGTTACACCTTCACATTGAGAATAGCCTCCATCATATGGTGACACTATCATCGTACTAAATAGGACAGACTTCGAACAGATCTAGCAATTCAATCCTGGCTTTCCATAAGGTGTTGTGAGTCATCAATAGCAGCAGGATTGTACTCTTGCTCAACCTCATGGCCTGGCATATCCCCCTTGCAACAATTACCATCAAGCCAGAGAATCGACCCAGGTTCAATGGAATGTGCAGGAGGCCAGTAGCAGCATCAGGCATTCCTGAAAATGAGGTGTCAGCCTGACGAAACCACCAAACAGGACAACATTTGGCCAAACAGCATAAGCAGTAAGTAATAGACAGAGCTATGTGATCCGAAAAGCAGTGGATCAGATCTAAGATATGCAGTTCTTCCACATCTCGTCGAGAAATGATAGGGACAATTAAACAAGTCATTGGAGGAGGAGATTAAACAAATATCCCCATCCTTAAGGATACAATATCCCAGCACTTCAGTGCAAAAGAGTAGGTTAATGCATACTCAACAATCTTCATAAGAAATGCTGATTGCATAATCCATCTTGGCCTCCTTCAGTGGTGCTCAGTAATTAAGTTACCAGTCATCAGCAATTCCATTTAGTCCACGCGATATCTAGAAACGATTGTAGACACTGGATAATTCAAAGGGTACATACCCTGACTAGATTCTGGCAAGAGTACTGAAAACTTGTGCTCTAGAACTTGCCACTTCCCTAGCCAAGCAGTTCCCATACAGTTACAACAACGACATTTATCCGATTGTGTGGAAAAGTACCCAAATACCTGCTATACATAAAGAGCTGAACAAATCCAATCCAGCCAATTACCTACCCATCAGTCTACTCTCAATCATCAGTAAAGTGATGGAAGGTGTCAGTGCTTTCAAGCAGCACCTGCTCAGCAATAACCTGGTCAATGACGCCCAGTTTGGACTCCACCAGAGCAACTCAGCTCCTGACCTCATTACCTCAACCATGGACAAAAGAGCTGAATTCCAGAGGCGGGGTGAGCGTGACAGGGCTTTAAATAAAATCTGCCTTCAACCAAGTGTGGCATCAAGTGGCCTTAGCAAAACTGGAATCAATGGGTATCCGGGTCAAACTCCCCGCTGGTTAGAATCATACCTGACACGTAGGAAGATGGTCATGGCTGATGAAGGTCAGTAAACTCAGCTCCAGGACAAGTCTGTAGGAATCCCTCGAGCAGTGGCATAGGCCCAAGCGTCTTCAGGTCTGCTTCATCAATGGCTTGCCTCTATTATAATGTCAGAAGTGGGGATGTTCGCCAATGATTGCTCAATGTTCAGCAACATTTGTAGCTTCTCAGATACAGAAGTAATCCATGTCCAAATGCGACAAGATTTAGACAGTATCCAGGCTGACGGTGGCAAGTAATATTGACGCCACAAAAATGCCAGACTCTGACCATCACCACAAAAATACAATCTTAACACTGCCCCTTGGTATTCAATGGTGTTACCATCACTGAATCCCCCAGTATCAAAATCCTGGAGGGTAATCATTGCTCAGAAACTCACTGGACTCGCCCAAATAAACACAATAACTACAAGAGAAGATCAGAAGCTATGAATACTGCGGCGAGTAACTCACATCCTGACTTCCAAAAGCCTATCCATTTTCTACAATGCATAAGTCATAAGTGTGATAGAGAACTCCCCATTTTTCTGAATGTTTGCAGACCCAACAACACTCAAGAAGCTTTAAAACATCCAGGATCCAGGACATAACAGCCAGTTTGAGTGTCGTTTCATCCACAATACTCCACCATCAATGCTCAGCAGCAGCAGTGTTTTACTATCGACAAACTGCACTGAAATGATTCACCAAAGATCTTCAGACACCATCTTCCCAACTCACGACCACGTATATCCAAAAGGACAAGGGCAGCAGATGTATGTGAACACCACCATCTTCAAGTTCCCCTCCAAGCCATTCACCATCCTGATTTGGAAATATATCACCATCCCTTCACTGCAACTGGGTCAGAATCCCGGGATTCCCTCCCAAATGGCATTGTGGGATAGGTGGACTGCAGCAACTCAACAAGGCAGATCATCACCACCTGCTCAGGGGCAACTAGGGACAAGCAATAAATGCCGGCCCAGCCAGTGACACCCAGGTTCACGAAATAAATAAGTCAGAAAAATAAAATTAACAGATGAATGTTTCTGAGGTATCGCAGGGATCGGTGCAAGGGGCGCAGCTGTTCACAATACGCATTAAACATTTGGTTGCGGGAATCAAATCCCAGCCTGCTGACAGCACTAAAGGATGTGGGATTGTAAGTGGGCGAGGAGGTTGTAAAAAAAAGCTCCAAGGTGACTGAGACAAGTGGTGTGAATGGGCAAATACGTGACAATGGAGAGCAAGGTGGGTAGAGGTGACAGTGTGTCCTTTGGTGGGAACAAGAGATTGGCAGCCTATGTTTGAATCATGTTGATCTACAAAGCCTTGTATGCTCCTTTTTGTTGTTTCCTTCTGAGCAGCCTTCCGAGGTCCCTGCAGTGCAGTGAGTTCTCAACCCAGAGGTCATTACTGGGAATGGCATTGTCACGCTGCCCAGTGTACATAGACCCTCCAAGGGGGGAGCTGTAACATTGAAAAGGATCTGGATCTCCCTTTACACCAGTCACTGAAAGCAATATTGCAGGAACAGAAAGTAGTTAGGAAAGTAACTGGTGCATTGACCTTCATTTCAGGGGGATTTGAGTCCAGGAATAACGGTTTCTTACTGCAGCTGTACAGGGCCTTGTTGGGTCCCCATCTCGAACATTGCACAGTATTGTGTGCAGTTTTGGTCTCCTTACCCAATAAAGGACAAACCTGACATTGAGGGAGAGCAGTGAAGGATGACCAGACTAATCTTTGGGATGACAGGATTGTTGTGGGAGCAGAGTTTGGGGCAACTGGGCCTGTATTCCATGGGCTTTAGGAAAATGAGTGGAGATATCAGTAACATATATAACACTCTGACAGGGTGAGACAGATTGGAAGCAGGAATGATAATTCCCCTGGCTGGTATGTCTAAAGCAAGGGGCCAAAGTATTAGATACAGGCAGGACACACTGCATTGAGATGAGAATAAATGTCTGCACTCAGACACTTGTGAGCCTAGGGAATTCGCTCACACCTGGTAGCCAAGACACTGCATATAAATAAGGATTTAGAGACAATAAAGGGATAGTGGGAGAGCAGGAGTACGGTGTGGAAATAAAGGGCCAACCATCATTATATTGAATTGGGGAGCAAACTTGATGGACCAAAGGGAGTACTGACTGCATTTCCTATTTTATAGATCTCCAAGGTTACTCAAATTAATGGGTATAGTCATAGTGTGGGATAAGTGCATTGAGGAGATGTTTGAACATGAACTAGAATGGGTGGGGCTCAATGTATTTTACAACCGCCTCCTTTACCGGTGTTTCTGTGTAGTCTGTGGGAAAGTTGTCACAAACTCTCAGATGTTAGGAAGGAGGTCTCTGCAGGATCGACAGGATTGTGTTTACCGTTCCCTTTTCCGATACTGAGGCTGGTGCCAGGTGTTTTGTCTGGTTTTATCCTTTAAGACCTCGGAGCAGTTTGAAACAATAGGTTATCTGGCTTGGCCAACTCAGAGACCATTGAAACGTTTATCATATATCTGTGTGTCTGGAGTCACGTTTAGTACAGACCAGGAAAGCATGGGAGATTCGCTTCCTGAAAGTCCATTGGGGAAGCAAATTCGTGTTTACAATCGATATTGGCTTCAAGGTCATATTACTGACACCAGATTGTGCATCTTAATATTTTATTAATTATTTTAAACTTCCATCCGCTGCCAGACCATTAGCCTGGTCGGGATTAGTAATCCAATGACATTTCCACATAGCCCCATCTCTACATGGGGACCTATCAGAGACAACACTGAGCTGGTTATTTCTGTGCTGCTTGACAGCTCTGTCAAAAAGAACTCCCACCAACTTGACTATCGTGACTGTCCCGAGGGAGTGGTAATTGGTCAGATTGTCATTCTTCCCCTCTTAGGGGACGGACATAGCTGAGTAATTTTCCACATTGCCAGGGAGATGTCAGAGTTCGATCTGGAATGAAACAGCTTCCCCAGGGACACGGCTTGTTGTGCAGCACAAGGCTTCAGTCCTATTGCAGCAACGGTGTCAGGGACCATTGCCTTTGTCGCATCTACTGTGTTCCGTTGTTTCTTCATGTCACGGGCAGCGAATCAGATAGACTAAAGATTTGCATCTGTGATTCTGTGGACATCATGGTAAGGGTGAGGTGGATCATCAACTTAACACTTCTGGCTGAGGTTGGCGCAGATACAACATCCTTGTCTTTTACACTGATATGTAGGTCTGTTCCATTATCTAGGAAGGGGATGTTTGTGGATTCCTTTCAAGGGTAACTGCTCCTGGGTTACAGATCAATGCACTGGGGTGGGGTACACAGCACTACATGCTGGGAGGGTAACTGCTCATGGTTTACAGATCATTGCACTGGGGTGGTGTACACAGTTCTACATGCTGGGAGGGTAACTGCTCCCGGTTGCAGATCAATGCACTCAGGTGGAGTACACTGTCCTACATGCTGGGAGGGTAACTGCTCCTGGGTTACAGATCAATGCACTGGTGTGGGGTACACAGCACTACATGCTGGGAGGGTAACTGCTCCTGGGTTACATGTCAATGCACTGGGGTGGGGCACACAGCCCTACATGCTGGGAGGATAACTGCTCCTGGGTTACAGATCAATGCACTGGGGTGGGGTACACAGTCCTACATGCTGGGAGGGTAACTGCTCCTGGGTTACATGCCAATGCACTGGGGTGGGGTACACAGCCCTAAATGCTGGGAGGGTAACTGCTCCTGGGTTACAGATCAATGCACTGGGGTGGGGTACACAGTCCTACATGCTGGGAGGGTAACTGCTCCTGGGTTACATGTCAATGCACTGGGGTGGGGTACACAGCCCTAAATGCTGGGAGGGTAACTGCTCCTGGGTTACAGATCAATGCACTGGGGTGGGGCACACAGCCCTACATGCTGGGAGGGTAACTGCTCCAGGGTTACATGTCAATGCACTGGGGTGGGGTACACAGCCCTAAATGCTGGGAGGGTAACTGCTCCTCGGTTACAGATCAATGCACTGGGGTGGTATACACAGTCCTACATGCTGGGAGGGTAACTGCTCCTGTGTTACAGATCAATGCACTGGGGTGGTATACACAGTCCTACATGCTGGGAGGATAACTGCTCCTGGGTTACAGATCAATGCACTGGGGTGGTATACACAGTCCTACATGCTGGGAGGATAACTGCTCCTGGGTTACAGATCAATGCACTGGGGTGGGGTACACAGTCCTACATGCTGGGAGGGTAACTGCTCCTGGGTTACATGTCAATGCACTGGGGTGGGGTACACAGCCCTAAATGCTGGGAGGGTAACTGCTCCTCGGTTACAGATCAATGCACTGGGGTGGTATACACAGTCCTACATGCTGGGAGGGTAACTGCTCCTGTGTTACAGATCAATGCACTGGGGTGGTATACACAGTCCTACATGCTGGGAGGATAACTGCTCCTGGGTTACAGATCAATGCACTGGGGTGGTATACACAGTCCTACATGCTGGGAGGATAACTGCTCCTGGGTTACAGATCAATGCACTGGGGTGGGGTACACAGTCCTACATGCTGGGAGGGTAACTGCTCCTGGGTTACATGTCAATGCACTGGGGTGGGGTACACAGCCCTAAATGCTGGGAGGGTAACTGCTCCTCGGTTACAGATCAATGCACTGGGGTGGGGCACACAGCCCTACATGCTGGGAGGGTAACTGTTCCTGGGTTACAGATCAATGCACTGGTGTGGGGTACACAGCACTACATGCTGGGAGTGTAACTGCTCCTGGGTTACAGATCAATGCACTGGGGTGGGGGTTACAGTCTTACATGCTGGGAGGGTAACTGCTCCTGGGTTACAGATCAATGCACTGGGGTGGGGGTCACAGTCTTACATGCTGGGAGGGTAACTGCTCCTGGGTTACAGATCAATGCACTGGGGTAGTGTACAGAGCCCTACATCCTGGGAGGGTAACTGCTCCTGGGTTACCGATCACTGCACTGGTGTGGGGTACACAGCACAACATGCTGGGAGTGTAACTGCTCCTGGGTTACAGATCAATGCACTGGGGTGGGGGTCACAGTCTTACATGCTGGGAGGGTAACTGCTCCTGGGTTACAGATCAATGCACTGGGGTAGTGTACAGAGCCCTACATGCTGGGAGGATAACTGCTCCTGGGTTACAGATCAATGCACTGGAGTGGGGGTCACAGTCTTACATGCTGGGAGGGTAACTGCTCCTGAGTTACAGATCAATGCACTGGTGTGGGGTACACAGCACCACATGCTGGGAGGGTAACTGCTCCTGGGTTACAGATCAATGCACTGGGATGGTGTACACAGTCCTACATGCTGGGAGGGTAACTGCTCCTGTGTTACAGATCAATGCACTGGGGTGGTATACACAGTCCTACATGCTGGGAGGATAACTGCTCCTGGGTTACAGATCAATGCACTGGGGTGGGGTACACAGTCCTACATGCTGGGAGGGTAACTGCTCCTGGGTTACATGTCAATGCACTGGGGTGGGGTACACAGCCCTGCATGCTGGGAGGGTAACTGCTCCTGGGTCACAGATCAATGCACTGGGGTGGGGGTCACAGTCTTACATGCTGGGAGGGTAACTGCTCCTGGGTTACAGATCAATGCACTGGGGTAGTGTACAGAGCCCTACATCCTGGGAGGGTAACTGCTCCTGGGTTACAGATCAATGCACTGGGGTGGGGGTCACAGTCTTACATGCTGGGAGGGTAACTGCTCCTGGATTACAGATCAATGCACTGGGGTGGTGTACACAGTCCTACATGCTGGGAGGATAACTGCTCCTGGGTTACAGATCAATGCACTGGTGTGGTGCACACCGTCCTACATGCTGGGAGGGTAACTGCTCCAGGGTTACAGATCAATGCACTGGGGTGGGGTAGACAGTCCTACATGCTGGGAGGGTAACTGCTCCTGGGTTACAGATTAATGCACTGGGGTGGGGTACACAGTCCTACATGCTGGGAGGGTAACTGCTCCTGGGTTACAGATTAATGCACTGGGGTGGGGTACACAGTCCTACATGCTGGAAGGGTAACTGCTCCTGGGTTACATGTCAATGGACTGGCGTGGTGTACACTCTCCTACATGCTGGAAGGGTAACTGCTCCTGGGTTACAGATCAATGCACTGGGATGGGGTACACACTCCTACATGCTGGGAGGGTAACTGCTCCGGGGTTACAGATCAATGCACTGGGGTGGGGTACACTGTCCTACGTTCTGGGAGGGTTAACTGCTCCTGGTTTGCAGATTAATTCACCAGTTGTCACTGTTCTGGTCTCTGTGCTGGTCAGACTATCTGGTTGAGGTTTGCAAATAATACAATGATGTGGTCTGCACAGCTCCCGTGCTGGATGGATATTTGTTCCAGGTTCACACATTCGTGCCCTGCTGTAGTCTGCGCAGCTCCCCGTGCTGGACAGATATATAACCTGTTCACAGTACACCATGGTGGTGGGGTGGGTAGGGGAAAGGTGTTGGACAGGTCAAGGGGTTCCCTGGAACGTTCTGTCCCTGACATTCTTTCACTGACATTCCCCAGAACGTTCCGTCCCTGACATTCTATAACTGACATTCCCTGAACGTTCTGTCCCTGACATTCTATAACTGCCGTTCCCCGGAACATTCTGTCCCTGACATTCTATAACTGACATTCCCCGGAACGTACCGTCCCTGACATTCTATAACTGACATTCCCGGAACGTTCTGTCCCTGACATTCTATAACTGCCATTCCCCGGAACGTTCTGTCCCTGACATTCTATAACTGACATTCCCCGGAACGTACCGTCCCTGACATTCTATAACTGACATTCCCGGAACGTTCTGTCCCTGACATTCTATAACTGACATTCCCCGGAACGTACCGTACTTGACATTCTATAACTGCCGTTCCTCGGAACGTTCTGTCCCTGACATTCTAGAACTGACATTCCCCGGAACGTACTGTCCCTGAGATTCTATAACTGGCGTTCCTCGGAACGTTCTGTCCCTGACATTCTTTCACTGACATTCCCCGGAACGTTCTGTCCCTGACATTCTATAACTGACATTCCCGGAACGTTCTGTCCCTGACATTGTTTGTGAACGGCCGGACGTCAGTGAATTGAACAAACGATAAGATCCCGAGGGAAGAGATCCCGTTTCAGGAAGAAGGAGACAGTGTTGCGAAGGCCCTTCAGACAGTTAAAGGGGTGAATACTTCTTCACTGCGTTTACATTTCTTCACGACCACAATTTAGATCCAAATACAGGAATTCCCAAACTCCGTTTGTCTTCAGGAAACTGGGAGAGAATCCTTCAGGACAGCAACGTTTCCACCCTCCGTATTAGGAACTGGGAAGGAGTGACCTGTGTCTGCTCTCGAGTGATCGAGTGTGTGGGAATGTTCTAGAAACCATCTGTCCTTATGGATGTGTCTCTGTGTGTTTGTGGAGGGAGGGTTTCTTGTGGTTTATGTCACATTTTTGTCAGTAATTCCGACCTTCCCATTTGTTATTCCAGCTCCAATTATCTTAATAAATCCCTGAATACAGGGACACATTTGAAAATCTCACTGGGTCCCTGATCAAACGGGTCCCTTTGCCTCCAGGCTGATGGATAATGGGTTTGTTTTCCTTCCTCACAGTTAACGTAGTGACCATCTACGTCCTGCTTTATAAAGATTGTGGATTGTCTCCATGTGTCAGACGTTACCTGGGGGCCATGGCAGCGGCGGATCTCCTGGTCATTATCCTCGACCTGATCCTGAGACACATTCCCACTGTGTATAAGGAACAGTTTTATTTCCTGAAGGACTCCGTCCCCGTGTGTAATATCCACGCCGTCCTGCTTTATGCAGCCACTGACTGCTCGGTCTGGTTCACCGTCACTTTCACCTTTGATCGGTTTGTGGCCATTTGTTGCCAGAAGCTAAAAAGTAAATATTGCAGTGAGAAAACGGCGGCTGTGGTTCTGGGAGCAGTGACTGTGCTGAGCTGTTTAAAGAACATTTTCTGGTATTTTATGCTCAAGGCTCGGTATCGGCTGGTGAACGCCCCCTGGTTTTGTAATGTAACAGTCGCTGTTCTATCCTCCAGTGTCTGGGTCACAATCGAGTTCCTCCACCACATTCTAACCCCGGGTGTCCCATTTCTCCTGATTCTGCTGCTCAATGTTCTCACCGTCAGACACATTTTAGTGACGAGCAGAGCCCGCAGGAGACTCCGCGCTCACACCAATGGGGACGTTCAGTCTGACACTGAAATGAGAAACCGAAAAAAATCCATCATTTTACTGTTTGTGATCTCGGCCAATTTCATCCTGTTATGGTCAACGTTAATGCTGTTTTCTATATGGAAACGGATGTATCAGTTTGGGTATCGGTCTGTGTATCTCGATTGGTTTGTGCAGGAATTGGGCTTCATGCTGCAGCTCCTCAGTTGCTGCACAAACACCGCGATTTATGCCGTGACCCAGACTAAGTTCAGGCAGCAGCTGAAGAATGTGCTGAAATATCCCTTCACCCAAATCCATCCATCCATCAAATTCCCTCATTAATCACACCATCCGGATTTTCTCATTTCAGTTCAGTGTTTCAGCGATGGAGCAGCCTGTCGCTATGGTAACAGACTGAGGGGAGCGCTGGTTTGTCCATCCTTATCCCACAGGGGGTTTACAGGGAAACATTTCAATGTTTCTCACAACTCAGGGGCCAGTGAGAAAAGGCACCATCCCACTGACTGTATCCATGACTTCCATTTGTAACCAATAAAAATGTGGATTAAAGCGTGCCGAGCAGCAGAGTGACCGATGTTGTTGTGTGTCTTTGTGTTGCAGAAGCTGAGCTGGCGAGAAACAGACTCAGCCCCAAGTCCTGGTCCTCAGGGAAGGGGAGGGCACCGCGCCCTGAGCTCAGGAGCTGGGTTTAACTCCGTCTGTCCCCCTCCCCACCCCCTTTCCAACCTGGCCTCGCCATTTCATCTCCCCCACTCTTACTCCACATTTCTCCCTCTCTCTCCCTGCACACTCACTCTTTCTCACAACCTCCCCCTTTGACTCTCCCTCGTTCTCCCTCCCACACCAACCGGCCCAACCCCGGTTTCTCCATCTGCCTCCACTCTTCACTTTCCCCTCACCCTCACACTCTCTGTCCTGCCCATCTCTGCCTCCTCCAGCAGTTCCATCTCTACCCCATTTCACCCCAACTCCTCCACCACACGCAGCCCAACGACAAACCACACCCCACCTCCAGTCTCGGCGTCAGAGGGAGAAGGAAGGAGCAGGGAGAAAGAGTGTGTCTGAGAGAGAGGGAGGGAGGGACAGGAGGGAGAGGGATTGAGTCAGACAGAAACGGAGGGACGTGTGCAGAGAGAGAGACACCAATTGAGGGCGGTTGAGAGTGAGAGAAGATAGAGAGAGAGTGAAGGAGCAGGGAGAAGGGGGGGAAGTGAGAGATAGGGTGAGAGAGGGGAGGGCGAGAGAGGAGAGGGTGAGGGCGAGATAGTGGAGAGCAAGGTGTAAGGGCGAGAGAGGGGAAGGCGAGAAGGGATGGCAAGGCAGGGGAGGAAAGGCGGGGAGGGCGAGATGGAGAGAGAGGGAAGGGAGGGTGAGAGAGGGGAGAAGGGAGGGGAGGGCGAGAGAGGGGAGTGTGAGGGAAGGTAGGGTGAGAGAAGGGAGGGTGAGGGAGGGGATTGAGGGGAGGGCGAGAGGGAGGGAGAGGGCGAGAGAGGAGAAGGAGGGAGGGGAGGGCGAGAGAGGGGAGGACGAGAGAAGGGAGGCAGGGAGGGAGGGCGAGGGACGGAGAGGGCGAGAGAGGGGGAGTGAGGGAGGGGAGGTCGAAGAAGAGGGGGAGAGGGAGGGGAGAGAAGGGAGGGCGAGAGGGGAGAAGGAGGGAGGGGAGAGCAAGAGAGGGAGGGGAGGGAATGGCGAGAGAGGGAGGGGAGGGAGGTGTGGGAAGGCGGGGAGGGTGAGAGAGAGAGAGGGTGAGAGAGGTAAGGAAGGGAGGGGAGGGTGAAAGAGGGGGGAGAGG